>NC_133654.1:31209013-31366865 GCF_009905375.1 Apium graveolens | reverse complement strand
GAAACAAAGGTTGGTGACGAACTCCTATATTGGCGTTGCCGGATGGAAAAGGAGATTTTGGTCATTTGTAGTGACGCTTCGCATAAGGAATTAGGGTGTTTCTTATACAGCACAACAAGTATCACGTACGCGTAAAGACATCACGAGATATAAAATTCGATATCCCCAGCTATGATCTTGGGCTCACGGCAATAGTTTTGCCCTAAAGATTGAAGGCACTACTTGTATGGATAGGAGTGCAAGATTTACACAAACCATAAGAGCTCAAGTATATTCCACGCAGAAAAGAGCTCAACATGCGCCAGAGGAGGTGGTTAGAGCTAATCAAGGATTACGATTATGAGATTCTTTATCATCCAGGGAAAGCCAAAATGGTGGCTAATGCCCTTAGTATAAAGGAGAGACTCAAGATGAAAATGTCTTTGGGAGAGTTGATAAGAGATTTTGAGAAAATGGAAATAGAAGTGAAGGTAACCGGAGCCGGTACCGAAACGCTGTTGAGATTGCAATACAGCCGAATTATCGAAAAAGATCATATTGTGCCAAGAAAAAGTGATGAATGAAGGCAGAGAGTCAATGACTGGAGAAGAGATTTATACCAAGAAGATGGTAAGGGAATAATGAGGTATTCCTACAGAATTTGGGTTCCAAATGTTTAAGAGCGTAAGGACTGGATCTTAGATGAAATCCATAGCTCGAGGAATAAGATTTAGGGCAAACCCCGAATGGATAGTCAGGGAGGTTGCCATTAAGAAAGAAGGAGCCCATGACATAATGAAGTGGAAAATAAGGATTTTAACGTATAAGATAACCCCAAGTATGGGAGAAAAATGAAACATTTCATACTAAGGAAACAGAAAGTCGAGTAAGGAAATGAGACCCGATACAGTATTCCTATACGGCAATTTATGGACCTGTCTAAAAAGAACTTAGACTATTATCCCCAACCACCACCCTGAGGAGACAGTGTGGTGGGAAATTCTTTCAGGACCTTTAGTCGCTAAGCTCTCAGAGTTCCAAGGAACAAGCAAAACTCAGTAGAGGCGAGAGCCTGGCTAAAGGAAATATAGGAATCATTTGAGATTCTAATATGTGGACGAATCACAAAAGTCTGTTTTTGTCACTTACCCTCCTAAGGAGAGAGGGCCACTCGCTGGTGAAAGACCAAGAAAGGCACGGAGCCAGAGGTTACTAATAACTGATATTAAAGTTCAGTCAATGTTTCGGGGGAACGTACTCCCCAAGGTTTAGGAAATAGTGTAGAAGCTTTAGAGCCGAAACAAAGGCGGCGCGAGTATGATACATTATGAATCTAAGATTGTAAAGTTGTCAAGATTTGTTCAGAGGACTAGAATCCCAGAACGACGTGATGTTTGAAGTCAATGATTAGTGAGTTCGTGAAATGATTGCAAGAGAGAGGTAGATAAAAAAAGAAACTGAAGTGGAAAGGAATATAAGGCAATAGAGTTGGAGGAATGGTAAGGGAGGTTAGATACGAGGGAAACCCTAAAGACTCGTAGCAATAGAAATAGAAACGTATGTAATTGTCTGGATGAGAGCGATTCACCATGAGTTAAAGCTGATGGATGAAGGCATGAAGATACATATATTTATCACCTTTAAGTTGGGAGGATTCGAGGAAACCTTGAGATAGTCCAAAGGATAAACAAGGAGACACGGATAGACTGAGGAGACAAGAAAGTAAGAAATTAGGAAAATTTGATGAAGGAAGGGACCTTTAAAAATGTGAAGTGAAAGACCGGTGGCTTGATACCCATAAAGGGAGACGACAGGTATGAAAGATATCCCAACATTGAGATGACTGTTGAGATAAACAACAAAAGTAAATAAGGATTTATTAAAAGAAGTTCACGTTGAACACGACCAATATCTTCTAGAACATCCCTGTTATCATTACTAATCAGGCAAGAAAAGCGGATAACCATTGTTATCTTTTGGAGGCCATATTGATTGACCTCATTTTGAATACAGATGTTTATTATGAAATTAGGCATATACTATCGAGATGGGAATGATTGAATAAGACACCCTTATCAGGGATACATGACTTGATTTATCTATGGAAGGATGCAAGTACCTTTTTAAAAAAAAGGTGGAATTAAGGATGGAACCTCGATAACTGGAGATGAACCATAGAGGAATGCATAAAGGTTGGCATTTCACCCTTAATAGGGACATTATGAGTTGGGTGGTATGGAACGAAGGACTAAGGTAACAACAACCTTAAAGATCAGTAGAGAAATTTTTTAGAAATACTTAAACAATGGTTCTAGTAGTAGTAAATGGTATCTTGATACGCCCTGTACCTAGGGCGTACCGGATGAAGAATTTAAGGATAACCTTAGAGGTTTTACAAGGAAAAAGGTAATATTCAAAGTTCTCAAGAATATAAATTTTGATAAGGAAATATGACATAATTATAATAATGCCAGGTGGGCACGTGTTGAACCATAAGAAAGTATAGATCGACCCAATGAAGGTCGAGATTGGTGAAAATGATAAGGACCCAAGATAAGAGACGTCCTAAGTATGATCGAGAGTCAGTCGTGACGATGTTCACATCTAAAGACTAAGGCAATGACTTATGGAAAAAAATGGTGATTTTTTTTTTCTAAAAAAGGAATTAAGAGAAGCATTTTCACATAAGCAGTGATTGAAATGAGGTAGAAAATTTAGTGGGAGGTGGTTCAAATGACATTGATTGTAAGGAAATTTTACTATCAGGAAAGGCCAAAAAGGTGGCCAACACTTTAAGTGTAAGAGGACAATTATCGGCGCTAGTTCCAGAGGAATACAGTGATGATGGTTGAAGCCGTAAAGGTTGTATTATGGTTTGGAAGATTAATATTCCTTTTGATGACTGTGCAATACCCAACTGTGATAGTAGTTTGGTAAAGGATTAATTCATGTAATCGCCATGAGCGGGCTATCTATCTTAGAAGGTACTATCTTGAGATAACCTTTGAGATTCATGTCTCCTAATAAAGACATATGATTAAGAATGGTATTAACCTGCTATCGTTGCTTTCATTGAAACTCTTCTGAAATTTTATCTGCTTCATGTCACATGTGCGTCAAGTTCAGGAGTGTTCTTCATGAATCATGAGCGGTGATCATGTTACCTCCTTAGAAGAATTCGATACGACAGGTATGTACTCTGTATGGTTAGCTATTAAGATTCCAAGGAAAACGAATGATGACAGTAGGTCAATGGTGGACCATAGTAATGCAGCAACGATTCTTTGAATAATGAGCCGATTACAACCATGAGAGTTGTAGTGTAATGGATGTTGAGATTGGGTACCACTAATCGGGTTGTGATGATGTATAAGTAATCATCAATAGACTAACTAAGGCGATCATTTACCTATGATATATTTATTCCTTCTTATCGATAAAGAGTAGTATTACTATACGAAGAAGGTTACGGAATAGCAATGGATTCTAGTAACTATGATGTCTAGAATGAAATCCGAGATTCGATTTTTGCTGTCAAGGGAGTTTCAAAGGTGATTGAGTATAAGCTCGAGGAAGAGCATGGGTCCATAGAATGATGGACAGAATAGCAAAAATATTTAAGCATGTGAAATGCGATGCAATAATATTGGATATTGATATAGATATATATGTTTTATTCTCTTGTGACAAACCTCTATAGTTCAGAGGTAGATTCCAAGCCAGATCTTTTGTGGCAGTATTTTTTTTATATATACAATTCTCTTCAATTCATTTTTTCTTTTCATTTTGTATAAGCTGAGAAGAACAACCCTTCCAGAAGGGGATGTATTGTCGAATGACTATCTATCTGTGTGATAGAAGCCTAGTAGGATACCATATATTGTTTAATTGATGTCAAGTACTAAAGGCTGGCCACCTTCTGTACTAACTATGCAATAGAACAAGTGTTCATGATCATAGTGATCTCTCAACAAATTCCTTTACTTCTATATGATTGATCAAACTTGGGAAAAAAGAAACAGCTGAAAAAGGAGTAGTAAAGTTATGGTGGTATTCGGAATGGAAACACGTTCGTGATACTAAGGTTGATGTGGTTATTAAAAGGTTATAAAACTCTAGCGAGTAAAGGTATATCTAGAATAGTATTCTGTACGAAAGATAGTAACGCTTATGAACCAGAAAAGAAGGAGTATTGAGAAGCAAAAGCTATAATGCTAGAAGCTATGATGAGAGTCTGTGCAATAGACTTGAAAGAATTTGGAATGATCACTTAACACGGATTGAGTTTTCTTACGATAAGAGATCATATGTCATTATCAAGATGTCGCCTTATGAGATCCTTGAGGGAAGACAATGTCGATCTCCCTTATGTTAGGATGAAGTTGCAGAGCGCAAGATGCTCGGACCAGCAGTGGTCCAAAGGACCAGGGATATAATAGATCTAATCGGAAGAAGGCTGGTAGTAGCCCAAGATGGACATGAGAAGTATGTTGAATTGACACGAAAGGACAAGGAATAGGAAGTAGGGGACCTAGTGCTGTTATAGGTATTCCCTTGGAAAAGATGGATTTGGTTCGGAAAGAAAGGAAAGCTAAGCCCACGAAGTGTTGGACCCTTGGAGATATTAAGACGTATTGGGAAGTTAGCATATGAGTCTAGATTTGGGGGTCACTCGCCAATAAACCAAAATAAAATAATCACAGCGGAATAATATAATAAATACGACCCCTTTACCTACACTGGATCGATCACAGGTTATAGTATGGAACAGGCACTAATACAAATCAAATGTTATTACAAACCATAGTCTAATTAGTTTTACAACTTATTCAAATTTTATTACAAACCTCTAGACTAATTAAGCGTCCCAAACTGTCTACCTGGAAACACACCAACTATTTACAAGCACATAACCTCTGGTCAGACCTGGAACTTAAGCTTGCCCTGGCCTAGCTGAAAGAATCAAGATAAGAAACAAGTATGAGCGAAAGAAATGCTCAGCAAGTAGTAAATAGCTTATGATTTGGAATAACAACAGTATATCTGATGAACAAAACCAACTACAATAACTGAACAGTATCAAAACTGATATAAATTTGATAATAAACAACATTTGCAATATATTATGTTTTGGGATTGGAATCCTCGAACGACGGTGTATTGCCGCCGGTGATCAGCCGCAGAGCAACACCGGTATGCCGAAGCATATCCAACTAAACAAAAGGTACCCAAGGCACATATTGGCCTAGCAAGGTGTTATATCCTGTATAACACATAGCTCACACTGGACCGCCGCCACGGCCTCTTACGCAACCATCCATCCCATAAAAACAATTTTTCGTCAAAGGAGTCGAATCAAATGACATCCTTAACCACATAACTCCCCATTTCTCATGGTCCGGAGTTTTATCAACAACCAATGGCGAAATAACCAGAACAATTAGTTATTCGCTAATCTCAATTCAAAACTTCACTGTATAGAGTAATTCATAGCGAAACATAAAACGTTTAACTATTCTGAACTTAGAATAGTATGGATATTGAAAGAATAAAGTCCAGAGTCAATATCAATTGAATGATAAATAAAGATATAGGTACTTGCATAATATGATTAGAAATGAACGTCACTTGAACGATAAGTGAAGTTAGGGGTACTTGCCTGGTATGCTCAATAACCTCTTACTTTAACTCTGCTTTTAACTGCTGGCTACTACCCCGTCTAACACTTGACTGCACTCCTTGCTACTCGATTCTATAAACAAAAGGACTATCTTAAGTGACAGAACTAAACTCAATCGACGTAACTATACGTCTTGACATCTACCCGATCGTTTATAATTAAGCATGGCATTTTAAAACTGTAAACAGATAGCATGTATTTCGCTCAGCACATAATCATGGCATTCGTATAACACGTATACATAAGTCAGATCATTAAAAAATACGTCTCCGTGCATTCAGAATAAAATTTAGGTCAATATTAGCATTTACCGATCAAATATTGACTCAAACTGATACACAAATCAAATGACATTGCAATACAAAAGAAATTAGGTCTCAAAAGTATTTTTATTAGAAGCGCAATATTTTTCTGAGTCTATACGCGTTCGTTTCGTATTAAACGGACGAAAGGTTTAATTATTATAAATAAAATAAGAAATAAATAGATTTAAATCAATTAATAATAATATTAATTGATTTTTAAATACCAAAATTTAATTTTTAAAAGCCTAAAAATAATTTTTAGGAATTATTTGAATTAATTACAAATAATTTACATTTATTTAACTATTTATAAATAAAATTAATTGATTAATTAATTTTTAATCAACTAACTAAATTTATAAATAATTAACTAAAATGAATTATAAATAATTAAATCAAATTGTATTTTTGAAAATAATTAAAGGAAATAATTTTAGAAATTTAAAATAATTCAGAATATAATTTTTAGAATTATAAATAATTATTAAATGATTTTTGAAATTAAAATAAATGATTTTTCAAAATAGGAAATGTATTTTGATTTATTTTTAAAACAGAAAATCTCCAAAAACAAAATTCTAGAAATCAACTGGAGTCTAGGGGATTAAAACCGGGTTATTTCCGGGTTTGAAAACGGGTTGGCAAGAACCCTAACGGGTTCATATGAATATGGCCGGAAAATTCCCGCCGGTTTCTGGAATTTCCAGATTCCGGTCGCCGGGAAATTTTCCGGCGTGGCTCCGATGCTGGGTAAAAACAGTCCAAAATGACTCGTTTTTTTTATGCCAGTCGATTCTATATCGATTCAACAGTCCAGAAATCACAATAACATTACACAACTGATCTCAGGGACCATTTGACGGCAACAACCGAGCCCAACTCCGACGAGGTCGTCGGAAAAATCCGAACTCGACTAATACTTAACCAAACTCAGCGATTCTGGTCTCAAATCAAAGCTGGAATCATTTATAACCCATTTCAGTCAACAAAACAAGCAGAAACAACACACATAAACCGGAAAATTCAAATAAAAATCCGGTGAAACCAAAAACTCGGGTATAGCATTCGGGGACTAGAATAATTCAACAAAATACTCAAATCGATTCTAAATATCATCCTGAAGCTACTGGTAACCTCAAAAACAATCAAAAATCATCACACAGAAAAAAACGATTTGAAGAACAAACACATAAAAATCGATTTTCATCAATAGCTAACCTCTATTTGAGATTTTGGTACCAAAAGATAGAGCTTGAAAAGAGCTTTGATTCGGTTATTCAAGCTTCAAAAACAAACAATCACAGCTCCTGGAATCACTCGATTTGTGTTAAAGAACAAATTTCACCCCCAATTTCTATTTTCTGATTTTTGTATTATATTTAGTAATTTATGAAATAAAATAAAATAAAATGAAACAAATCTGCTATTTATATATATACAGAAATTTAATACCCCAAAATAAATTAAGGGTGTTTTTATCCCTAAATTACAATAATTAAGTCCCAAAATAATAATTACGGGGAATAATTTCAAAAACGATAAAATACAAAATTAATGTCAAAATTTCCCAAAAATTGCGAATAATTCAAAAATGCAAAAATAAAGGATATTTGAAATACGAATAATTTTATAAAAATAAAAACATCGATTTTGTGGGGTTTGTCGTCCCGGTGGGGTCCCTGTCCGTTGATTTTTGAAAAACGGAAACGATCCCTAAATTACCAGAAAATCCCGAAAATACGTAAAATACATTCAAACACACATAAAATCAAATAAAACAGGTAACTCAATAAAGACGCTAATAAATACGCGTCCCGATTGCAGATAAGTTCATATAATTGCAGTTTAAACATATATTAATCAATCAAAAAATTTTCTGGCCCGCACGAAATACATATAATCACTGTACATCTAATATCATGGCAATAATCACTTTAAATTTATAAAACACCTAATATATTTTTATTTAACACATAATATTCACATAATTTCCCCGGATATTACATCCTTCCCCCCTTAACAGGATTCTGTCCTCAGAATCAGTCTAGGAAAACAAATAAGGATACTTGGATCGCATTTCGCTTTCCAACTCCCAGGTCGACTTTTCAACCTTGGGATTCCTCCACAAGACTCGCACTAAAGATACAGACTTATTCCTAAGTACTCTTTCTTTCTTATCTAAAATCTGCACTGGTTGTTCTACAAAAGACAAATCTGGCTGGATCTCGATTGGCTCGTATTCTATCACATGGTTCGAATCAGGCAAATAACGCTTCAATATTGACACATGGAACACGTTGTGAATATGCTGCATGTGAGGTGGTAATGCTAATTCGTAAGCAACCTTTCCCACACGCTTCAAAATCTCAAAAGGGCCAACATAACGCGGACTCAGCTTTCCTTTCTTCCCAAATCTTGATAGACCTTTCCAAGGAGAAACTTTTAATAGCACTGCTTCACCAACTTCAAATTCCATATCCTTTCTGGTAGGATCAGCATATTTGCGTTGACGATCTTGAGCTGCTATCAATCATTTCCGAATAAGTTCTATTTTCTCTTTCGTCTGCTGGATCAATTCTGGACCCAAAATCTTTCTCTCACCAACTTCTTCCCAACATATTGGAGATCTACATCTTCTCCCATATAAGGCTTCGTAAGGCGGCATCCCAATGCTGGCATGATAGCTGTTGTTGTATGAGAATTCAATTAATGGCAAATGCTCGTCCCAACTCCCTTCAAAATCTAGTGCACATACCCTCAGCATATCTTCAATAGTCTGAATCGTCCTTTCACTTTGACCGTCCGTCTGTGGATGATACGCGGTACTCATGTTCAGCTTCGTTCCGAGACAATCTTGAAAACTTCTCCAAAATCTTGAGTTAAATCGAGGATCTCTGTCTGAAACTATGGATACTGGAACTCCATGTTGGGTCACAATTTCCTTAAGATATAACCGAACCAATTTATCCATTGAGAATCTTTCATTGATAGGAAGAAAATGCGCTGACTTCGTCAATCTGTCGATAATAACCCAAATAGCATCATGATTCGCCCTGGTCCTCGGTAATCCAACTACGAAATCCATCGCGATATGCTCCCACTTCCATTCTGGAATGTCCAATGGCTGTATCAGTCCACTAGGCCTTTGATGTTCTGCTTTGACTCGCTGGCAAGTGTAACACTTACTTACCCATTCTGCAATTTCTTTCTTCATGCTTGGCCACCAAAAGTTTTCTCTTAAGTCTCTATACATCTTTGTACTCCGGGGATGAATTGAATATCTAGAATTGTGAGCGTCTCGAAGAATTTCATCTTTCAGCTCGGCTATGTTGGGTATCCATATTCTGGAAGAAAATCTTAATATCCCTTTATCATCTTTTTGACTCCCTATTTCTTCTCCTGTCAAACTGTCTCGTTCATGGCTCATTACTTCTTCCTGACATCTTCTTATTTTCTCTAATAGTTCTGGTTGAAAAGACATTGCACACAATACCTCTGTAGACATACTTGGAATACTAACCTCTATTTCCAGCTTCTCAAATTCCCTGATTAATTCCTCGGATGAAGTTATCATGTTTAACCTTTCTTTTCTGCTTAGAGCGTCGGCCACCACATTTGCTTTGCCTGGATGATAGTTGATAGTACAGTCGTAGTCCTTGATCAATTCTAGCCATCTTCTCTGCCTCATGTTCAATTCCTTCTGGGTGAAGATATACTTTAAACTCTTGTGGTCCGTGTAGATCTCGCACTTTTCCCCATAAAGATAATGCCTCCAAATCTTCAATGCAAACACTATAGCTGCCAATTCTAGATCATGCGTTGGATACTTTTCTTCATGTGGTTTCAACTGTCTTGAAGCGTAGGCTATCACCTTGTCATGCTACATCAAAACACATCCCAATCCTTTGTACGACGCATCACTATAAATCACAAAATTTCCTTGATCATCTGGCAAAACTAGCACTGGAGAAGATACTAATCTATTCTTTAATTCCTGGAAACTTTCTTCGCATTTCTCATCCCATTCAAATTTCTGGTTCTTCCTGGTGAGCTTTGTCAATGGCGTAGCTATCTTTGCAAAACCTTGCACAAATCTTCTGTAGTAACCTGCCAATCCCATGAAACTTCTTACTTCTGTTGGTGTTTTTGGCCTCTCCCAGTTGATTATAGCTTCAATCTTTGCTGGACCCACTTCCACTCCTTTATTGCTAATCACGTGCCCAAGAAATCGTACTTCTTTTAACCAAAATTCACACTTGGAGAACTTTGCGTACAATTTCTCCTGTCGCAGTATTTCCAGAACTATTCCCAAATGCTCTGCATGCTCATCTTCTGTTTTAGAATAGATCAAGATGTCGTCTATAAACACGATCACGAATTTATCCAAATACTTCTTAAATACTCAATTCATCAGATCCATGAAAGCTGCTGGTGCGTTGGTTAATCCAAATGCCATCACCAGAAACTCATAATGCCCATATCTGGTTCTGAACGCGGTCTTCGGAATATCTTCAGGCTTGATCTTTAGTTGATGATATCCGGATCTTAAATCAATTTTAGAGAACCATACAGTGCCTCTCAATTGGTCAAACAGATGATCGATCCTCGGCAATGGGTATTTGTTCTTAATGGTCAGCTTATTCAGTTCTCGATAGTCAATACACAGTCACATACTCCCATCCTTCTTCTTGACAAACAGTACTGGTGCGCCCCATGGGGATACACTGGGTCTTATAACTCCTTTCTCCAAAAGATCTTGCAACTGAGTTGCCAATTCTTTCATCTCCACTGGTGCCATCCGGTACGAAGCTTTAGAAATTGGTTCTGTTCCGGGTGCTAGATCAATTGCAAACTCAATTTCTCTGTCGGGAGGTAATCCTGGTAGATCATCTGGAAAAACATCTGAAAATTCGTTGGCAACTGGAATCGCTTCTAGTGCTGGAACTTCTTTGTTGGTGTCTACCACATGAGCCAAATATGCTTCGCAATTCTGACGTAATAACCTCTTCACTTGAGCAATCGCTAAGAACTTCTTCTCTTGCCTATTTCCTCGAAATATTTCCTTCTTCTTACTATCCAAGGTCTGAAGTCTTACTTTCCTATTCTTACAATCAATCTGAGCGTTATTTTCTGACAACCAATCCATTCCTAGAATAACATCAAATTCTCCCAACCTAAAAGGTATCAAGTTGGCATAGAAATGATGTCCTCCTATCTCAATATCGCACCTCGGACACACTCGGTCGACGGAAACTTGATCCTTATTAGCTAACTCTATCATTAATGCTTGTTCTAACAACTTAACTTCGCAATACAGTTTATCGACAAAACTTTGAGAAATAAATGATCTTGTAGCTCCAGAATCAAATAAAACTTTAGCATCTACGGAGTTGACTGGAAGCGTACCTGCAACCACGTCTGAACTCTGAACAGCATCCTTCATAGTCATATTAAATGTCCTAGCCTTTGGCTGGTCCTTTGCTGGTGGTCCTTCAATCCTTGGCACATTAGCAGTTGGTTCAGTTGTCTGGCAGTCCCTGGCAATATGCCCCATCTTTCCACATTTAAAGCACAGTGTCCCTGATTTCTGAGCTGTAGTCTGACTTCGACACTCATTAGCATAGTGTCCCTTCTGATTGCACTTATAACACAACACATTAGCCTTACAAATCCCAAAATGCCTTTTACCACAAAATTTGCACTCTGACGCAGGTGGACGATTGGGTCTCTGCTGATTTGAATTCTGAAAACGGTTGCCTGGTCCTCCATTTTCTGATTGGGGTCTCTTGAATCCCACACTCTTATTGTCCTGAAACTCTAGCCTTTTATTGAAACGGCCCTGGAAGTTACCTTGTTGCTGGCCTCCTCTTGAGGTTTCTATTTTCCTTTTCTTCCCATCCTTCCCTTTCTGATACATATCACTCCTACTTTCGATCACCATTGCTTTCTGAACCACTGCCACATATGAAGTCAACTCAAACATGGCCACCCTATTCTGAATCCAAAATCTCAATCCCTGTTCAAACCTTCTTGCTTTCTTTTTATCCGTATCAACCTGGTCTGGAACGAACCTCGCTAATTCAGTAAACTTAGCTTCGTACTCAGCTACAGTAAGATCTCCCTGGGTCAAGTTCAAGAATTGGATCTCCATTTGATTCTTCATATACCTCGGGAAATACTTCTCCAGAAACAGCTCTGTGAATCTCTCCCAAGTTATAAACTCACCTCCTTCCAATGCTCGCGCGGATTCCCACCAATAGTTCGCCTCACCCTTCAGAAAATAACTTGCAAACTTGGTCTTCTGCTCAGCTCCTGCTCCGACCAACTCAAAAGCCTTTTCCATTTCCTTAAGCCATGCATTGGCTTCCACAGGATCAGCACTTCCCTTGAACTCAGGTGGCTTCACTGCTTGAAACTGCTTAAAAGTCACTGCAGGTGGTGCTGCTTGCTGTTGCTGTTGCTGTTGCTGCTGTTGTTGCTGCTGCGTAAGATGTAACATCTGCTGCTGCATCAGTCCCAACATCTGGATAATCGCTGGATCTGTACGGCTCTCGGTACTACCCTCTCCTGAATTATTCCTTCTCTTTGGTGCCATTATTCTGGTAAGAAACAAGCAACATATATAATAATCTGTCAAGCATTGTGTCAAATATGTAGCAATTCCTTAGCATATCAAAATTCGCAAACAGTATCTCTTCCCAGAATATCATAAACTTGCTACCATATTAACACAAGTGACATGATTATCACATAATCCTGCTTATTATCTCAAGAATAATAACACAAAGAAAATTTACTCCGAATTATCCAACCCTTTTTAAATCCTTGCTTAAATCTTAACTAAACCAACAAAATAGCAGGGCAATGACACAAGGTCTAAAGCTAAACGCAAAACAGGGAACTTAAATAACTTAACTATAACCTAACCCAATAACCTAAATTTAGTCCTATAAAAGCTAAACTACACGCGCCTATCTTATGTGATCTTCCTATGACTCATTTATGACAATCCTAAGCCTGTTTCAGTGACCATAACCTGTAGCTCTGATACCAACCTGTGACGCCCTCCAAACCCGGGGTCTAGATTTGGGGGTCACTCGCCAATAAACCAAAATAAAATAATCACAGCGGAATAATATAATAAATACGACCCCTTTACCTACACTGGATCGATCACAGGTTATAGTATGGAATAGGCACTAATACAAATCAAATGTTATTACAAACCATAGTCTAATTAGTTTTACAACTTATTCAAATTTTATTACAAACCTCTAGACTAATTAAGCGTCCCAAACTGTCTACCTGGAAACACACCAACTATTTACAAGCACATAACCTCTGGTCAGACCTGGAACTTAAGCTTGCCCTGGCCTAGCTGAAAGAATCAAGATAAGAAACAAGTATGAGCGAAAGAAATGCTCAGCAAGTAGTAAATAGCTTATGATTTGGAATAACAACAGTATATCTGATGAACAAAACCAACTACAATAACTGAACAGTATCAAAACTGATATAAATTTGATAATAAACAACATTTGCAATATATTATGTTTTGGGATTGGAATTCTCGAACGACGGTGTATTGCCGCCGGTGATCAGCCGCAGAGCAACACCGGTATGCCGAAGTATATCCAACTAAACAAAAGGTACCCAAGGCACATATTGGCCTAGCAAGGTGTTATATCCTGTATAACACATAGCTCACACTGGACCGCCGCCACGGCCTCTTACGCAACCATCCATCCCATAAAAACAATTTTCCGTCAAAGGAGTCGAATCAAATGACATCCTTAACCACATAACTCCCCATTTCTCATGGTCCGGAGTTTTATCAACAACCAATGGCGAAATAACCAGAACAATTAGTTATTCGCTAATCTCAATTCAAAACTTCACTGCATAGAGTAATTCATAGCGAAACATAAAACGTTTAACTATTCTGAACTTAGAATAGTATGGATATTGAAAGAATAAAGTCCAGAGTCAATATCAATTGAATGATAAATAAAGATATAGGTACTTGCATAATATGATTAGAAATGAACGTCACTTGAACGATAAGTGAAGTTAGGGGTACTTGCCTGGTATGCTCAATAACCTCTTACTTTAACTCTGCTTTTAACTGCTGGCTACTACCCCGTCTAACACTTGACTGCACTCCTTGCTACTCGATTCTATAAACAAAAGGACTATCTTAAGTGAAAGAACTAAACTCAATCGACGTAACTATACGTCTTGACATCTACCCGATCGTTTATAATTAAGCATGGCATTTTAAAACTATAAACAGATAGCATATATTTCGCTCAGCACATAATCATGGCATTCGTATAACACATATACATAAGTTAGATCATTAAAAGATATGTCTCAGTGCGTTCAGAATGAAATTTAGGTCAATATTAGCATTTACCGATTAAATATTGACTCAAACTGATACACAAATCAAATGATATTGCAATACAAAAGAAATTAGGTCTCAAAAGTATTTTTATTAGAAGCGCAATATTTTTCTGAGTCTATACGCGTTCGTTTCGTATTAAACGGACGAACGGTTTAATTATTATGAATAAAATAAGAAATAAATAGATTTAAATCAATTAATAATAATATTAATTGATTTTTTAAATACCAAAATACAATTTTTAAAAGCCTAAAAATAATTTTTAGGAATTATTTGAATTAATTACAAATAATTTACATTTATTTAACTATTTATAAATAAAATTAATTGATTAATTAATTTTTAATCAACTAATTAAATTTATAAATAATTAACTAAAATGAATTATAAATAATTAAATCAAATTGTATTTTTGAAAATAATTAAAGGAAATAATTTTAGAAATTTAAAATAATTCAGAATATAATTTTTAGAATTATAAATAATTATTAAATGATTTTTGAAATTAAAATAAATGATTTTTCAAAATAGGAAATGTATTTTGATTTATTTTTAAAACAGAAAATCTCCAAAAACAAAATTCTAGAAATCAACTGGAGTCTAGGGGATTAAAACCGGGTTATTTCCGGGTTTGAAAACGGGTTGGCAAGAACCCTAACGGGTTCATATGAATATGGCCGGAAAATTCCCGCCGGTTTCTGGAATTTCCAGATTCCGGTCGCCGGGGAATTTTCCGGCGTGGCTCCGATGCTGGGTAAAAACAGTCCAAATGACTCTTTTTTTTATGCCAGTCGATTCTATATCGATTCAACAGTCCAGAAATCACAATAACATTACACAACTGATCTCAGGGACCATTTGACGGCAACAACCGAGCCCAACTCCGGCGAGGTCGTCGGAAAAAATCCGAACTCGACTAATACTTAACCAAACTCAGCGATTCTGGTCTCAAATCAAAGCTGGAATCATTTATAACCCATTTCAGTCAACAAAACAAGCAGAAACAACACACATAAACCGGAAAATTCAAATAAAAATTCGGTGAAACCAAAAACTCGGGTATAGCATTCCGGGACTAGAATAATTCAACAAAATACTCAAATCGATTCTAAATATCATCCTAAAGCTACTGGTAACCTCAAAAACAATCAAAAATCATCACACAGAAAAAAAACGATTTGAAGAACAAACACATAAAAATCGATTTTCATCATTAGCTAACCTCTATTTGAGATTTTGGTACCAAAAGATAGAGCTTGAAAAGAGCTTTGATTCGGTTATTCAAGCTTCAAAAATAAACAATCACAGCTCCTGGAATCACTCGATTTGTGTTCAAGAACAAATTTCACCCCCAATTTCTATTTTCTGATTTTTGTATTATATTTAGTAATTTATGAAATAAAATAAAATAAAATGAAACAAATCTGCTATTTATATATATACAGAAATTTAATACCCCAAAATAAATTAAGGGTGTTTTTATCCCTAAATTACAATAATTAAGTCCCAAAATAATAATTACGGGGAATAATTTCAAAAACGATAAAATACAAAATTAATGACAAAATTTCCCAAAAATTGCGAATAATTCAAAAATGCAAAAATAAAGGATATTTGAAATACGAATAATTTTATAAAAATAAAAACATCGATTTTGTGGGGTTTGTCGTCCCGGTGGAGTCCCTGTCCGTTGATTTTTGAAAATCGGAAACGATCCCTAAATTACCAGAAAATCCCGAAAACACGTAAAATACATTCAAACGCACATAAAATCAAATAAAACAGGTAACTCAATAAAGACGCTGATAAATACGTGTCCCGATTGCAGATAAGTTCATATAATTGCAGTTTAAACATATATTAATCAATCGAAAAATTTTCTGGCCCGCACGAAACACATATAATCACTATACATTAATATCATGGCAATAATCACTTTAAATTTATAAAACACCTAATACATTTTTATTTAACACATAATATTCACATAATTTCCCCGGATATTACATGTAGCAAGTTCATAACGTGTTCCACGTATCAATGTTAAGGAAGTATAATTTGGATGCCAGACAAATAGGGGCACATGAGCGCATAGGCATGCAGCCAGACGTAACCTATATGGAGCAACCAGAAAGGGTTATAGATCGAAAAGGAACAAGTGCTTAGGAGAAGGGTTATCAAACTAGGCAGAGTTTGGTGGTAGAACCACAATGTGGGAAAATTTACTTGAGACTAAAAAGTGCAATGCTAAGAGAGCATCCCTATTCATTTTCTATCTGATTTCGGGACGGAATCCTTTTAAGGAGGGGAGACTGTAATAACCCCAATTTTTGGAAAATTTTGAAACACGGATGAATAGTAACTTTTGCTGATGATGATGATTAAGGAAAATTATCAGACCACGCTATATAGGAGTACTGTTATGGAAATTCTAAGATCGTATTAGTACTCCATAAAGTAAATAAGTGTATGTAAAGATCGTTAGAATCCAAATCCGAACACTTTGATTTTTTCCCGAAAATCCACCACATACCGAAAGAATTGAGTATAAGGTGACAGGATAAAAAGGATTTAAATTCAAAGATTTTAAGAGGGGATCATAAAAAGGAATATAAAATATTGAGAAAGGTTTAGGGGAACCCAAGTAATAAGATCCCGAATATGATCCCTCAAACGACGAACGAGAACGAAAGTTAAGCGACCCGTAAAACAAATAAGCGACCAAGAAACAAGCTTGTACAAGAAGCCAAGGATTGTGACATCATCAAACCACAAGAAAGAGACATGTTGTTACGACCGGCATTTTATGTAATATTATTTGTGGATTTGGTATAATATTAAAGTCAAATGAAAATATATTCAATGATTGTACGCTAGTGTGAGTGAAAATTTCTGCATTATAAATTTGTTTTGTGTAGTATATGATTTTTCAAAGCAAGAGTTTATTTAATTTCTTTATTTTTGATTTATAAGGAATACTCTAAGCTTTGGAAAAATTTTCTTTTAAAAGGTATTTTGTTCACAAATTTTGAAAATGATTTTATAAAGTCTCTAAAAATCCAATTTATTTTATGGTATAAATTTTATAATTTTTGAACTTGTATTTTATTTTATAAAAATAAATCATTATAAATTTTAGTTGTCATATTTTGCAAATTACAAGAAAGCCCTTGCATGCAAACCACCCTCTCATTCTTTTCAAGGACAAAGAGGACAATTCCAACCCCACTAACTCTTATTTCTGTAGCCAATTTCCTTCTTTACCCTTGCATGCAAAATGCACCAAGTATAAGTGGAGGGATAGACTTGTCAATTCTCCTTTCCACTCACATTTTTTCAAATCAAATACCATAAAAATAAGCAAAGACATGATCATTTTCACTCATCACCCACACCTCACTCTCTCCTCCCTCCCCTTCTCCCTCACTCTCGGCCCTCCCTCTCTCACTCTCGGGTTTAGCCGAGAACCACCCCCTCCCCATTTTTCTTCATTTCTCCACCAAGCTTCTACTCTTTATACAAGTAAATGTTATCTCCCATACCATGATCATTCATATTTCAAAGAGTTTTGAGTATAAAGTTTAAGTTTAAGGGTTGCATGTAAAGGTTTTAGTGAAACTCAAAATACAATCTTGATTCTTATGGATTTAAGGTTTTTTTTAGAGGACTACAATGAATGGATAAGTGCCAAGTCATGAGAAGGAAAATCTTGATGATTTAATGGCCATTTCCATCCATTTCATTCGGCCATGACCATATGGGAGCCGAATGAATGGTCCTTGAAATCATTCTTGTTGTTTTGATCAATTGTTGCATGTTTATGTGATAATGACTTGAATTTTGTGGTGAAAATTTGATAAAACTCCTTGCATGCTAAGTGATCATCTAGGTATACCTTATTCTAGGCTTGAATGTCAATTTTAAGATGGAATATATGTAGAAAATGTGTTGTTTTGGTTTGAAAAACCCGAAGGCATGCATGCATGTGGAATTCTCTTAGAATGTTGTAAGATTTTGATCATTTGGAAAGATTTTGTTAGTGAGCCTTAATTTCAGTAGGTATAATGTGTTAATATTGATTTATGCTTCTTGTTGCATGGAAATAATCCGTGATTATCTTTTATAAAAAATGCATTCCTTGTTGTTTCAAAAGTATGAAGATTTGTGATTTGTGAAGTGTAGATTCTCTTGTTTTGCCATAAATGTACCTTAGGTAAGGATGATCTCACCCAAGGATATTTTGAGAATAAGGGAGTTAGTTCAGTAGATTACCATGTTTAAGTCTTGGTTTAAGTATTGAGTTGTTGTTAGTTGAGTTTGTCAAGTCAAAACCTTGGAGAACTGAGAGTTATAGTTTCTGCAGAAAATCAGTTTAGTACCCTGAGGTTTAGAGTGAGTTTTGACCATGTCATTGATGTGCACTTTGAGGCCCAAGCCACCAGAAGTTAGTATTGGGAGTATAAAAAAGGTTTTAGGAGTTGGTTGGAGGTTTGCATGTCATTTGGTTAGGTGCACAAGTAGAATAACAAAATCTGTCCAGCAGGGGACAGTTTTGTTGCAACTTAGAAATAGGGAGATTTGACCATGTCATGGGTAGGCCCTCATTAGGCCCAATTGGGCCTTAGTTAGAGGGAGTGTCAGAGAAGTTTTTCCAACCATAGTTCATAGGATATGAGTTAGAACCATGTGTCACAAGTTAATTCAAGTCAGGGCATTTTCTGCCCAGAAAAGCAGGGGAACCTTGGACTTTTAGCTTAGGCCCAAGAAGGCCCAAGCCAGGCCCTTGAGCCACATCAAGTTTGTGAGATGCCCTCAGGTCAGGAGAGTCTTGTGTAAAAGTTTTGAAGGAAAACTTGTAGTTTAAGAGTGTCTAATGCACTCAAGAAACTATAGTTGTCATTCTGAAATTTGTACCAGTGAGCACTATCACTTATCACATAGTTTTAGAACACTTAGAAGTGAGTATTAGGTCGACCACCATAGTTGTAAGATGGTATAAGGTCAGTAGAGCAAAAGGCACAAGTGAGGGTCAATAGGTTTTGGATAATTTAGGAAAAGCACATCGAGTTAGGGAGCCAAAATTTGAAGACTTTGTCTAGTTTAGCGACTAAGTGACTTAAGTGGTGAGTCGAGATCATCCAAGCCTAGTGTTGCATTATGGTATATATGGTGTTATTTGATATTAATATACGATATGTGATTATATGGCTACGTGTGTACTTTTGAAATATAAAGGTGGATATAAATTATGTGCGTATAGGCCTAAGTGCCATCCATGTTTAATTTCGGGTTGTAAATAGGTTAAGATGGTAAGAATATATTATAATGAGGATTATTATTTATGTAGGATCTCGAGACGAGGGAAAACTTGCCATAAAAGTCGAGTGAAGCTCTAGTTGCTCCTACTAGTCAGACCAGACCAGCCTATCTCAAGGCAAGTGATTCAACTTGACCTTCGTACTTACTGTAAACAGTTCATATATATCGATGCAATTATCCTGAGTCATTTTGACATATTTAAATCAAGCATATCTTTTGTTTATCTTTGAGTTACATAGAGATGCCATGAACCCTCGAGTACGTATTGCAAGTAGTTCAAAAGTCTTTCATGATAGTTTAATGCCATGATAAAATGAAGAGTTGATATATTACTTGATTGATCCTCTTGATTAACATGTTGATATTTCCTATGTATTGATATCTCATCCTGATAGTTGAACCCCTATAGAACCTTACCTTGAACTCTAATAGTCAGAAACTTACCAACATGATTCCTAATTGATTGATACCCCTCTTTCTTATCCTAAAACTTGTCAATTCTGATATATCCTGAGCTAAAAATCATTTCTTCATACCTTAACACCCTTAGTATTCATGAAGCTTACATTCTTGATGATCCAGCACTTGAACCTTGATGAGAAACCATTGCTTTAAGCCCAATTTGGCACTTCCTTTCATGATATCCAATAGCCTCACTAAATTCCCTTGTCCAAACTTTGATACATGAAAACCATTCAGTTACCCTAATAGAGTTTAGTTTTGTGAATCATGGCCCTAAGATTTAATACCATATTTCCCATGTTTCGAGTTGATCTATAATCCCTTAATAAAAATATTTACTGTTAAAAGAGATTTTGTTATAATTCGGCATCAGCTTTTGAAATAAATAAAATGTGGGTTTTCAGTCCCAAAGGGGGATAAATGTTTTCTTGAATAGTGGATCTGGACTGAAACGCGAGTCCTTTCCACACTTATATTAGGCTTAAAAGTTGCCTAGGGATTCCCGTTAATGTTTTAGAACCCAGCGAGGATCGGGATTACTTCGCGACTGATCACCGGCTGTAATCCGTAGTGTCATAAAATGATTTTGATTAAGACATGATTTTAAAATTATTTTGATGCAAGCAAAATGATGTCATCTCACATAAGTTTTATCTCTCGTTATCATTGTTTATGTCTTTCCATTGTCATTCTTAAAAGTATATCTCGATTTATGTTTGTATCGTACTGTTAGCACTTGTTGAGCATTTGGCTCACTCCTTGCTTTACCCTGATATTACAGCTAGCAGCTATGGTTAGATTCAAGCAGACTGCCCGTAAGACCTGTGATGCTGATGCTTATGTTCGAGCTCAGGTAGAATAAGTAATAATAGGTGTGTGAGGACTCGGTAATTGTAATCAGATATAATAGTTGGTAGTGTTGGGATGTTCCAAACCCTAAACTGTAAGATCTTGGATTTGGTTGTGTATTCTTCATTAAAATGATGTAATAGCTATATTTATTTTGCTGTTTAAGTTGGGGGTGTGACACATGTGGCAATTGGCTGACATAAGAATGATGACCTAAGGTCTTTGATTGGTTGGATAAATTGGTAAAACTTGGAGTTGGGGACTGAGTTTGTAGTATGATGGTTGAATATTGTTTTATTGGTGGTTATGAGTGAATTGATGATAATTTAGAGTGTTAATTAAATTGGAAATCGCGTAAACATAAACGTCATAATGCCCGATTTTCCTTAACTGTTCTGTTCTTAACTTTAGGACCCGTGAACTCACTGAAAGATTCTAACCTTTGCCATTTTTAGATATTTCATGTTACGAGCTTCGTTTTGATATGTGGTTCGCTTGAATCCGATGTACGGTTTAGGAGAAACGACCGTTTTAAGTAACGGCGTTTCACGAACGAACCATTACCCCTCGCCTTACTTTAAAACCTTGGTTAAGGCCCTTAAATGACTAATTGGAGTATGAAACAATTATGTAAAGTGGGTTAGGCAGTTGGTAGGGGACTCGTGAAATAATCGCCTTAAAATCCTTAATGTTTAATTTATTAAAAATGGTGGATCCGAGGGTACTCGAGCGACTTAAGTGAATCGTTAAGCGCAAAAGCGAACGTTAGGGTCTAATTGGTTAAAGTATAGATTCATAAGCGACTTTGGTTTAATTCCAACTTATATGTTGTTTATAGGTTACCAGACTCGTCCCAAGCCTTTTATCACCCCCAGTCGCTCATGCAAGTTTTCTACCCGTTATACTGTTATTGTGATGTAAATATATGTGTATGCATTATCTTGTGATAAGTGCATGATTGTTATTAGCAAATTTTGTGATATATTGGAGCATGCTGATATGGTATATATGCATGTCTGTCTCGTAATCTTGATATCTAATTGTTGATTCAATTGCTTATAAGTTGCATAATACATATACTAGAGATAAGCAGTAGTTGCGTATACCCTTAGTATAGGGGACCCAAAGGTGAACATATTTTCTAAACCGGGAGACGATGTTCCCGAGTATATTATATATATTTATTTATATATATATATATAAATAGTTTTCAAAACTATTATTCGAATAAGGTTTATTCGATAACTTTATTTCACTTAATGAATATTATTTTGAATATTCATTCGAGGATTTATGACTCCGCTTATTTTATTTAATGAATATTATTTTGAATATTCATTCGAGGACTTATGACTCTGCTTATTTTATTAATAATATTCTTTATTTTATTAAAGAATAATATTTCGATAATCAAACTTATTTTTTGATTATTCAAATAAAGATCGTACTTTCGTATAAGTATATCTTTGGTTATTTATTATTCATTTCAAGTATGAGTTTTAAAACTTCTACCTCAATTATTTTTATAAAGATTATTCTTTATGGGAATATTATTTAAATAATAATATTAAGATATTTTCTAATATATTGGGACTGATTTATTTTATTAAATCAGCATTACTCCAAACATTCTTAAAAATGTTTTCGAGTCTTCAAAATGATTTTTAAAGGTTAGGGCAGATCCCAAAACTCATTTTTATATTTAAGATCCTCCTTTCGAAGAGGATTTAAATACTCGCTCAAAACCTGAGGGATCCGGCTCTGTGGTGTGTTTTATATTCGCAACAAGGTTGCTGTTTGATAAAAGAGTTTTTGATTACTTACCCAACATTCGGGAAGTAAAATTCTTAGAACAAGTTAATCCATTAACAGGCACCGCCTGGGAAATACGGTGAGTTTTCCTTTCCAACTAGATACGACTTCTTGGTAGAGCCGTATCAACAAGTTTCTACTTGGGGAAAGCGGGGACAAGCTTTACGTTTCAGAGTCATGGATTTCATCTGAACTAGGAGTGGCGTAAGTGGTCGAGTGGCGCCGGCCCAGCCTTATTATATTGGCCCAAATGTCCTGGAAGTTCCGGTAAGACGGTCCATTTCTTAGGAGTCCAGTGTTCGGTTGACAAGTAAATCCGACAGGTTCTCCTCTACATGTAGAAAATGGTGGGGTGCACTACTGCGACTGATCATCGTAAATGGTCTTCGTGGCGCGGCAAACTCCCGTAATGAGTTCATCATCCAATTGGATATTTCTACAACACTACCCAGAGCACTTTGATAGAAAGGCTAGGGCTGGGCAATTGTTAAGTGTTGGCAGGGTCGAGTTTTCAAAATGATGTTTTCATTAAATGAAGTATCTCGTAACTTCATTTCATTTTGATGATATTTCAAAGATTAATGTTATACAAGTTTTGTCGTGTAGCTTCATCTATGGGATGAACTAATTATAACTTGAATGGTGGTAATTTAAGTAGTATTCAGAAAAGATATGAGTATATTGGAGTATCTTGTAACTTCATATTTTCAACTTATATCTGGTTAATGATTATCTTATGCATCACAAAGATTTTCACAAAAATGTTGAGACAAGGTTAGATATATGAGATCACCTTGCAACGATATTCTTATACAATTATAAACTGGAACTCTGTGTATATTATACATGGAAGAGGATTTAAAAATTCTGAAAAGTATATATATATACTAAATATTTTGTGACTTGGTCGCATTAAGAGATCAAACTTGGTTCATTTTTTCTTGACCAAGACTTTCATGAGTACTATGAGGATGCTCATATATTGTTAATTATTATACATATTATTTCGGTGGGCTTGTTGCTCACCCTTGCTTTCTTCTTTCATCACACAACATTAGATAGACAAGATGAACAGGACCAAGCTCCCAATTCGCGAGCGGATAGGAAATGTTCCGCAGTTTCCTATAGGCATTGATGTCGCTGTAGCTGAGGTATGAACTACCAATAAGCTAGGCTTTCAACTTTTGATGTACCAGACTTATGTCTCTTTATGAATTGTAATAATGGCAAAGAAATGTAAATTTATTCAGAAACCCTTTTAAGGTGTAATGGTATATAATTGTGGAATAAAATGACTCGTGCTATTTTTGGATATTCATCTCTGAGACTATAACTTGTGGTGTGTGTGTTTATTGTGGGGTCACAGTACGGAGTAGTTGATTGTTTATTAAGATTGGGTGTTATTAAGGGAAATGGAACTCGTGACAACCCGGATCCCCGACCCCGGATTTGGGGGTGTTATAGGTGCCATTGTTGTGATTGAAAGTAGTTGCAGAAAGGGGGTTTTTGCTTTGGAGACGGAGAGAGTTAGAGAAGTTGCTTGAGAAAGATAAAATTAAAAAAAATGAAAATGAAATGCGATTTTATACTTCCTCAAAAATAAACGGTTAAAAATAAAAGCAAAAATAAAGTAACCAATGAAATTATCCCAAAATAGCCTTTTAAAATAAAATAAACTGTCGAAATTTTAATGATTATCCATCAAAATGTACTTACAGGCTGTAAGTAAATTCAACGGATAATGCATAGAATTAACGGCTAAGATTGAGGGCAATTCGACCGATAAGAATTAAACAATTATCCGTCGAGATAAAATTACCAAGAATAATATTTGATATTTCAATGGACGATGAAATTCAACAAATATTCATTTTTAAAGGATACTGAACATCCGTTGAGATATAAATTCTGACAGCCAAAATTTCATCTTTGACAAGAAACATCAAGTTTTATTCTGGCTGTATTTCAAATTGCTTAGACATCAAAACAGATTAAGAGTAATTAAGCATACCTAACTCACTTACCAACTTAGTAAATGTGGATTCATCAAGTGGCTTGGTGAAGATGTCTGCAACTTGCTTCTCACTTGGAACAAAATGAAGTTTCACAGTACCATTCATGACATGTTCTCTAATGAAGTGGTACTTGATGTCAATGTGCTTGGTCCTTGAATGTTGAAATGGATTTTCAGTAATTATAATGGCACTTGTGTTGTCACAGAAAATAGGATCTTATTCACCTATAGACCATAGTCCAACAGTTGATTTTTCATCCATAAAATTTGTGCACAACAACTACCAGCAACAATATATTCAGCCTTAACTGTAGAAGTAGAGACTGAATTTTGCTTTTTACTGGACCAGGATACTAGCTTATTTCCTAGAAATTGACAGGTTCTTGTAGTACTTTTTCAATCAATTTTACAACCTGCATAATCTGCATCTGAATAACCAGTTAGATCAAAACCAGAATCTCTAGGGTACCAAATGCAAAGTTTTGGTGTTCCCTTAAGATATCTGAAAATTCTCTTAATAGCTATTAAGTGAGATTCTCTAGGATCATTCTAAAATCTAGCACAAAGACAAGTAGCAAACATTATATCTGGCCTACTGGAAGTTAAATATAAAAGTGAGCCAACCATGCCTCTATAGCTTGAAATATCCACAGACTTTTTAGTAGTATTTAATTCAAGTTTAGTGGCAGTGGTCATGAGAGTTTTTGTAGATCTACAATCCATTAAGTCAAACTTCTTTAAAAGATCATAGATATATTTTGTTTGACTAATGAATATTCCATCACTAACTTGCCTGACTTGTAAACCAAGAAAGTAAGTTAGTTCTCCCATCATACACATTTCATATTTACTTTACATCAATTTGGCAAACCTTTTGCAAAGTTTTTCATCTGTAGAGCCAAATATAATATCAACTACATAAATTTGAAAAAGTATACAAGAGCCATTAACATTTCTAAAGAATAAAGTTTTATCAACAGTACCTCTTGTGAAATGATTTTCTATGAGAAACTTTGACAAGGTGTCATACCAGGCTCTAGGTGCTTACTTCAGTCCATAAAGTGCTTTCAAAATATAGTAGACATATTCTGGAAAATTGGGGTCTTCAAAATTAGGAGGCTGTCTGACATAGACTTCCTCCTCCAAATCTCCATTCAGAAAGACACTTTTAACATCCATTTGATAGACTTTAAAATTGGCATGGGCTGCATAGGCCAGAAAGATTATGATGGCTTCAAGTCTTGCAAAAGGAGCAAAAGTCTCATCAAAATCTATCCCTTCTTGTTGACAGTAGTGTTAGGTCACACACACTGTAGAAAGGGGTTTAATACAGTGTATAGTACAATCAAATCGAATTAAGAACACAAGTATATAACACGGAATATCTTATTAATAAAACAGTATTACAATGGAACTGTTCTCTCTCAGTGATGAACAAATATCACGAGAGCTGCTAGGGTTACAATGAATAATTTTCTCAATTATCATAACACATCTACTGTAAACCCTATGATGTGTTTATATACTACAGAGTTACAAGATAATCTTCTAATTGATATCTAATATAAGTCTGCATCCTAAAATATATCAATTAGTTATCTTTTCTTCTAAGTCCTCTATTCTTCATAGAATTCTTCTCCATGCATATCTCTTCTTATTTTAGTCTTGATCTTCTTTCCTTCCAATCAGCCGCCTTCCTTATCTGAAAGTCTTCTTAAGTCCTGATATTATCTTCTGATGAATATCTTCTGATATCTTAAGTTCTGATAACTTAAGTTCTGACTTCAGTATAAGTACTGATTTCTAGTTAAGTCCTGATTTGTTCTGTTAGTCAAGATCTGAAAACTAAACACAAATCATTATTAGACATGACATCACAAATATATCTAACAATCTCCCCCAACTTGTAAATTAGAATAATATACAAGTTCAATAAATATTTGATGATGTCAAAAACATTAAGTACAAATGCATATAAGAATTTGACTAGATAACTACAACTCACAGTCCTTGTAGCTTTTACCATCCTTAAAGTCTGATATTAGATTTAGCCTGTTTATCCTTCAAAATTTAACAGTTGTAGTCCTTGACTTGGCTTCAGTGTATGATCTCTTGAATGTCAGGAGTTGTTCTGAGATAGTTCATCAAAAGAGTTCTCTCAGTATATTCAAGTTCATTTATCATCCTCCTTTTAGCATCTTTAAGTTCAACTGTATCTTCTCCTGTCTGAAAGATAGCAGCCCTGAGATCATTAATCTTTGCTTTCCTTATTTCCTGATCCAGTCTGATCAGATAAGCTTTGTCAGACTCCAGATTAAATTCAACACCCTTAATACCCAGAAATGTAGTGATCTTGGCAGTATTAGGCTTCATCTCAACTAATTCACCATTGTGAGCTCTGTACTTTGGATAGTATGGTCTGTCAGACTTTACAGAGTAAAGTTTCTTCTGCCTTTGAATATCGGCTTTTAAGTAACTGGCAGCACCATCTGTTGACCTGTTCTTCACTTTAAGTAGAAATAAAACATGTTGCAGTTCTTCATAATACTTCAACCGAATTGCATCCTTTGTTATATGGAATACTCTTCCATCTGTCAGAAAATAAAGCATTATGTCTTCTTTCAGCTTGGAATTGTAAACCATCTGTACAGACTCCAATTGATTTAGTCTTTCTGGAGTTGTCCCTACTTCTGGTTCAGAAAGAGATGTAGGATCTAAGGTAGAGTTGTTTACTCTTTTCTCATCAGCATTACCCAGTCCTGTTTTATCTCTAGCTTCCTTCCCTTGAAGCAATCTACCCTTAAAAACATTTGTTGAAGTCTTCATAAGTTGAGCAGATTGTTGAGCTTTAGTAAACCCATGTAGTAGAATTTTTGAAGGTTTAACATGAGCAATGTCAGAGGTTTCCTTTCCTTTATTTTCTGATATCAAGACAATTTGAGCTCTGTCAGAGGTTGCTTGCTTCATTGTCATATCAGAACTTACTATATCTTGACTCTGAACAACTTGAGCCATGTTAGAGGTTGATTGAGAAATCTTCTTTTTCTTCAGAGTAAGATTAGTATCTTCTTCAATAATTATTTCTTCATCCATGGTTGGCAGATAGATTTTTACAGAATCATTAACTTTAGTTTTGCCCTTGAACCTTGAATCTACCTCTACTTGTGATTTTGCTTTGGATTCGGATTTGGTTGCCTCGGAGTTTGTCTTCTCTTTAATCACAATGCCCTTAGGCTTTGGAGGTTTCTTTACAGTAATAGAAGCTTTAGACTTGGATTTGTCATTTTCTGCTTTAAGTCTGGCTTCTTCTTCCTTCAGACTTTTAAAGTCCATTCCTGGATTCCCTTTGAGAAATAGTCTTTTTGAAATTTCTTCATCAGCTTCTGTATCTTGGGGTCTTGATAGTAGACTGTTGTTTCCTTCCCCTTGAGCTTCAGTGTCTGCATAAACTTCTGTGATTCTTGACTTTTACCTTTTATCAGAACATCAGGCTTAGTCAGAACTTGTTTATCAGAACTTATTCTTCTATTAGCATCAGAGCTTGATCTTTGTGTAGAAGTTCCTTCTTTCTTAGATGAAGAGCCTTTTCCTTGACCATGACCTCTACCCTTTTCAGAGTTTCCCTGGTCATCACTTACATCATCCTTTTTCTTCAGTGCTAAATCAGTAGAGCATTTGGACTTAACCACCTTCTCCCCCTTTTTGGCATCATCAGGTAGTAGGAGAGAGAGAAGTAGTCCCACTGAAGATTAAATTTCATTTAGTTGAAATTGTTGAGAAGCTTGATTCTTTAGTACTTCAGCAATCTAAGCCTGCTGTTTCTCCTGAACTTTCTCAATAGCCTCAACTCTGTTAAAGGTAGACTTGAAAAATCTATTCTTATCTAGTTTAAAATTCATGTCTTGCTGAATCAGTGTTTCTTGAATTTTGTTCACCTTGGCTTGAGTTATTGAGTGTTGACCTTGAAGGTTCCTGGTACTCAATGCAGTAACTATGAACTGTGCTTTGAAGTCATCATTCACCACCATCTCATCAGCTTTAGCCAGGTGCTCAGCAAGAATATTTGCAGTAGGAACAAAATCAACTTTGTTCTATTCCTTGATCCATTCCCTTCCTCTGGAGGTTTCACTCCAAGGTACTGGTGCATCCTCTCTCACAAACTTCTTAATCAAATCAGCTTTAAAAACTGTTTGTGGAGGTGCATGTCCAGAAGGACCAGCTACATCAGCATTTTCATTTGTAGCAGCTTCACCAGTATTGTCAGCATTTACTTCAACAGAACTTACAGAATCTTCAGTATCAGCATCTTGTGATAGAATAACTATATGTGAAGCAATAGAAGATTCATCTGCATGAACATCAACATGTAGCAGTGGAGTTGTTGGTGGAGTTTGCTGAGGAATGGTTAGAGCTTCCAAGTACAGAACCTCAGGCACATTCAAGTTGTGAATATCTATTTCAGCACTTGTACCTGGAGTATTAGCATGTACTGGAGAGTGAATAGGAGATACAAGAGGTGTAGGCATTGGTGATGTAGCAGTCACTGGCTCTTGAATTGGAGATTTTGGAGCTTCAGTAAGTTCTGGTTCAGCACTGGAAGAGATTCAATCACAACTGGTTCTTTTGAGATCAGAGAATCCTGACCTCCTTCCTCAGCTGCTGCTTCCATTCCTTCTTCTGAGATTGATGATTCTACAGCCCTCCTTGCTCTTTCCTTTTTAAGTCTCTTAGCTGATGGAGAGACTCTGTGAGCTTCATCATCAGAGTTTAGCTTTCTAAGCCTTTTTAGGGGCCTAGAACTCCCAGTTTATTGAGCTTTCTGAGAAGAGACCTTCTCAGTTACTTCAGGTTCTAATGGTTGAACCTGTACCTCATCATCAGACTCACTCCTAAAATCATCTTCCTTCTTTTCTGATGTGACTGAGGTACTGTCTTAGTCCTCTTTGCTCTAGAAGAAGAAGGCTTCACTTGATTATGTGCTGATGATTGGTTGGCATGTTCTAATGTGAGTGTTTGTTGAGTGTCAGTAGTAGGTGCTGAAGGCTGTTATGTGTTGTTGGGTTGGACATCAGGATATAGCAATGAATAGGTAGCAGCATCAGCATTTACAAGGGCTTGCTTTACTGATAAAGGAATTCTAAGGGGTCTCAAAACTCCCTTCTTGTTGTCAGCAGTTAAAAGATCAGTAAAAGCCCTCTTAGCTAATCTAAATGGTTTTATTTGTTCACTTGCTAATTGTGGTTCTTTTGAAGTACAATGACTGTAGATTAACTGACAGAACCTAGAAAAGTAAACTACATTCCTGTCCTCTTTCATTCTATCACCTAAAAAATGTAACACCCCCAGATCCGGGGTCGGGGATCCGGGTTGTCACGGTCTTTCTTTCCACAATATCACTTCACTTAATTAATAATAAATAACCTCATGCTGTGACCCCACCCTAACACACACCACAACCCGTTATAGTCTCAGAGATGAAATTGAAATAAGTACAAGTCTTTGAATCCACAATTTAAAATTATTACAACCCAAAATGATTACTTGATAATTTACAGTTAATTGCCATTATCTGCCACAAGTTATAATTATACATAATTTGATTCTCAAAAGTAGATGGTCTGAACTACAATGGATCTACCTCTGCAGCTATAGCAGCTACAACATCATCGGGAAGACGCGGGACGCTTCCCACGCGCTTGCGCTGGGTCTGCTGGAGTCTGGCCATCTCTCCTAACTGTTGTTGTGTGATGAAGAAATAAAGCAAGAGTGAGCCTTACAGCTCGCAAGATAATATATATAGTGATAACAATAATATAAGTATCTAAATGGATACTTAATAGAATCTCTATCATATGCAAGATAATTACTTACTAGATATAAGTAAAAACAAGGAATGAAGTTACCAATACTTCACCACACTTATATCATTTATAAAGCTACTTGAACTACCACCGTTCAAAGTATTATAAGTTTTAAGAAAACATCCCATAGATGAGACCACAAGTTAAGACTTGAATAGATTCAATCTTTGAAATATTATTGAATGAAAAAGTTATGAGATACTTTATTTAGTCCCGATATATATATATCCACATATATATATCTCTAAAACATTTCCTGGAACCTCTGTTATGTAAAGTATGAACAGAGTTTGAAACATCCAATGAATTTTGGAAAGGAAAAGAATTTTGGCATAAACCAGATATCTTGCTGATCAGGCAAAGATACCAATAAGTAACCTTTTCTACTGTAGATGGATGAATTCCTCACCGGTCATCACCCTGGCCGCATTAGGACCTCGCGCTAGACCGTTACCCGGCCCCTCACGCGTTGATGGACTGCCACCCAGCCACTTACACATTATAGACCGTACCCCGGCCTGTCGCTTATGCCGACTCAATCAAATGGACTTACTTCCCGAATATTGGGCAAGTAATCAAATTGTTTTCTCAAAACAGCAACCATGTTGCGAATATAAAACACACCACAGAGCCGGATTCCCCAGGTTTTGAGCGAGTATTTAAATCCCCTTAAAAAGGAAGATCTTAAATATAAAAATGAGTTTTGGGATCCGCTCTAACTTTTAAAAAAAAAAATCATTTTGAAGACTCGAAAACACTTTAAAGAGTGTTTGGAGTAAAGCTGATTTAATGAAGTAAATCAGTCCCCATATATTAGAAAATATCTGAATATTATTATTTAAATAATATTCCCATAAAGAATAATCTTTATAAAAATAATTGAAGTAGAAGTATTAAAACTTATACTTGAAACGAGTATTAAATAACCAAAGATATACTTATATGAAAGTATTAGCTTTATTTGAATAATCGAAAATAAGTTTGATTATTAACACCTTATTCTTAAATAAAATAAAGAATATATTTCAGCAAATAATCGGAGTCATAGATCCTCAAATGAATATTCAAATAATATTCATTAAATAATATAAACTGAGTCATAAGCCCTTGAATGAATATTCAAATAATATTAAATAAATAAATAAAGTTAAAGTTATCGAATAAACCTTATTCGATTAATAGTTTGGAAAACTATAACCATATATATATATAAATATAAATATAAATATATATATATATATATATATCCATATCCATATATACAAAAATCTACTCGGGATCCTCGACTCCCGGTTTTAGAAAATATTTTCACCTTTGGGTCCCTATACTAAGGGTATATGCAAGATACCGCTATCCTCTAGCATAGGTATTATCAACTGAACCAACAGATATATACTTCAAGAATATGAAACAGGCATGCATATATACCATATCACATGCTACAATATATCGCAAGAATTTGCTAAATAACCAACATGCATCTATCGCAAGATAATGCATATACAAGTGTATACATCACAACAACAGTATAACGGATAGAATACTTGCCTGAGCGACTTGGGGGTGAGAAAGGCTCGGGACGAGTCTGATAACCTATAAACAACAAGTAAGTTGGAATTAAACCAAAGTCACTTGTAAATCTATACTTTAACTAACTTAGATTCTAACGCTTGTTTTGCGCTCACCGATTCGCTTAAGTCACTCGGGTACCCTCGGCTCCACCATTTTTAATAATTTAACCTTTACGAGTTTTAAAGCGATTCCTTCGCGAATGTCTTACCAACTGCCTAACACACTTACCATAAATGTTTCGTACATTAATTAACCCTTTTTGGTCTTTAACCTACATTTCAAAGTAAGGCGAGGGAAAAAGTTTCGTTCGCGAAATGCCGTTACTTGAAACGGTCGTTTCTCCTAAACCGTGCATCGGAATCGAACGAACTACATATCAAAACGAAGCTCGTAACATGAGCTATCTAATCATGGCAGTGGTCATAATCTAGCAGGGGGTTCTCGGGTCCTAATGCTATGCACAAAAACAGTCCAAAGAAAATCGGACGTTATGACGGCTATGTTTACGCGATTTCCAAATTTTAAACCATACAAAACCAACCACAAACCAACCTCAAATCCAACATACAACCAACATCCATCCTTATCACATCATAACAACCCCAACCAATTCAATTCAATCATTCATACTTATGCTTAAACTTAACTTTAATCATACTTAAGTTCCTTTAAATCAAAACCACAACAATTACCATTCCATTTCACTACCATTCCAAATCCCAAACTCTAAATCATAACAACAAGCTACAATATCAACCCACTAATCAAAATCATCTTATAATATATAGGAATCTAGGGTTTGGAGATGGTATACCTTCCTTGAAGTGGTGGGTGGAGCTAGGAAGCCTTAAGAAGCTTTGAGAAGTCTTAAGAATGCTTGGATCTTCAAGAAAACAAGAAAAAGTTCAAGTTAAAAACTTGAAAACACTATTCATTGTCTTCTTCTTTGATTAAATGAAGAAGATTGAGAAAGAATTAATGGCTTAAACTCATGATATAGTCCTAACTAAGCATGAAGATGATTAGGGAATTATCTTACCAATTTAGGAAGCTTGGATCTTGGATTTTGAAAAATCTTGCCTTTAAAAAGTAAGAAAGCCGAGAGCAATGAAGAACTAATGCCTTGGTTGCTTTTGATTTTTGATGAGAATGATTTTTACTTGGCTTGGTTGACTTGTTTTGTATTTGATTTAGTCAATTACTTTCTTGCCCTTGAAATTGTGTGGTTACAAAGCTACCACACCTCCTTCCTTCCCATGTCATGCTTATGTCATCCTCATGATGTCATCCTCCCTTCCTTGTCCTCTTTCTGTTGGTTGGATGACATCATTCCCACTAATCCCTTTGATTAACTTCCTAATCGTTTGCCTAATGACCGCTGATCTGTTATACGGTTTGCTTAACTTTCGTTCTCGTTTATCGTTTGAAGGATCATACCCGGGATCTTATTACTTAGGTTCCCTTAACCTTTCTCAATACATTATATTCCTTTTTATGATCCTCTATTATAATCCTTTAATTTAAATCCTTTTTATCCTGTTACCTTATACTCAATTCTCTCCGTATCTTGTGGATTTCCGGGAAAAACCAAAGTGTTCGGAATTGGATTCTGACGATCTTTACATACACTTATATACTTCATAGAGTACTAATAATATCCCAGAATACCCATAACAGAACCCCTACATAGTGTGGCGTGAAAAGTTTTCTCATTCAGCTAAAACACTATTCACAAGGGTTACAAAAAGTTGAAAATTTTGGGGTTATTACAAAAAACATAACACAATCTTTGCATAATCAAAATGAGACTGGTTTAAGAGTGCATACCCAATTTGTTGTGTCAAAATAGGAATAGCATCAAAATTTGAGCACTTGTTGGCAAACGTCTTCGTGATGCAATCGAAGAAGAAGCTCCATTCCTTTCGAATATATGGGCGTTTGAGTTGACCCAACTTAGCCAAACTTTGTTCATACCCAAGATTAGCCATCATTTGCTGTAGCAATGGCTCCTCCACAGTAGAACTAAATTGACAGTTTTCAGGTAGGTGTAGAGCTTTTCGAACTGTTGTCGGATTAACAACATACTCAACCTCTTTTTCTATAAACACAATGCTTGGAGTCCCATTCTTACCACCATCATCATAAAGTCCTGTACGCCAAAACGTTAGAACTTGAGTTCCAGATAAATAGGATGGCTACGTCAAAGCGAACCCAATTTCACTATGAGATAAGAAATCCTGAATAAACTGAAGGAGCTTCACTCTTAGTGAGAATGGCAGCATAGTTATTGGGGACGAACTTTGCTCCATTAAAGATTATATCCTTGGGTGCCATTGAAAATTAATGAGAATTTAGAGTGCCTAAAAGGTGTTTGATAAAATGTCTGGATAGAAAATCGTTAGAGAATATGAGAGAATAAGAAAAAGAGAGAGAGTATAGAAAGAAATGTAAATAAAAGATTTAAAATCTTTTCTCTCTTTTACTTATACATGCCACTTGACAGCAGTTATTGAGAAGTGGAACAGACTTTACACCTGTCAGCCATGCAGTAGTTAAGACAAAAGTTAATGGGCACGGGAAATAAGTAATGATTACTATGCACATGCAGTTTTTCAAAAAAAAAATTGTTCCCACTAAACAAATGATTATTACTGTCTTTATCTCACTTAAACCAATATTCTAATAAAATATAACCGTTAAAGTATTGACCCAAAAATAAATCAAGTAAATAAATACTGCCACGTAAGCATCAAAACTTGATTATAATCAAAATATAAAGGTCATCAGAATATGGCTCCTGTACTCAAAAAGTGAATGATTATTTCTGTAATTCTTCACACAAATACTGATATGGTTATAGCAGAACTTAATCATCAGAACTTCCATCAGAACTTGTCCTCAGAATTTATGCAACTAACACTTAAACTATTCATCTAAAACAACATTGATCACCAAAGTAATTTTCATCATTCATATGGAGTGTAAGTGTGTGCTTTAAGCTAAATATCAGACAAAGAGTAAAGTCTGATTCACTTCAGTACATCTTAGAAATAAGGCATAACTAAGAACTTTGCTCAAAATCTGTCATTAGTCTGAAGTCTACTATAGAATGAGTTCATGCATGAGTCCACCTCAACTGTTTTGTGCTCATTTTATGCATCTTTTCAAAATTCCTTTTTACAGTGGCTTCTCAGTGTAAGTGAGTCATGACTGCTTATCAGAAATTATGTTATTATCAGAGTATTTCTCCAGTAATCAAAGAATGTGAAAAGTCACAAAGAAAATTTTATTTTGCTTTTCTAATGCATATTACTTAATACCAGCAAAGCACTTGGGTCTTCCCTTCCACATATATTTTTCCTTTAATAAGTGAGGCTTATCAGCACTTAGTACATCCATAAGATTTACCAACATCAGAACTTAACAGATAAGAAGCATTATTCTAGTTTTTGACTTAGTTATAAGATACACAAAGTAAACCTAACCAAGCTCAATATCATAATTTGCTTGTGTTAAAATATTTCCACATAAACAATTACTTCAAATATGGGATCATTAGTATATTAGAGACTACTAGGTCAGCATCTAGCACAGTTATCCTCATTGGATTGAATAGTCACAGAAACATTCATATCACTATCAGAGTTTAGAAATTCACATCAGACAACAATCAACACTTAAGTAAATTTTAATTTAAGCACAGATTACGTAAAGATAGTAATATCTGTAAATACTGATCATAAAGTCTGATGTATCAGAACATAAACTAAGCAGATTTAGAAAAAGAACCTGAAACCATTCCAAGTTCATTTACAATCTTGTAAAATTAGCTTCACACAGTGGTTTTGTAAAGATATCTGCTAGTTGTTGATCTGTTGGAACAAAATGCAATTCCACTCTACCTTTCATCACATGTTCCCTTATGAAGTGGTACCTAATGCTGATGTGCTTCGTCATTGAGTGTTGAACTGGATTACCTGTCATAGCAATAGCACTTTGATTATCACAGTAAATAGGGATGTTAGAAAATTCTAACCCATAATCCAGTAACTGATTCTTCATCCAAAGAATCTGTGCACAACAGCTTCATGCAGTAATGTACTCTGCCTCTGTAGTTGATGTGGAAATTGACTTTTGTTTCTTGCTAAACCAAGAAACTAATCCGCCTCAAAAAAATTGGCAGCTTCCACTTGTGCTTTTCCTGTCAATTTTGCACCTTGCAAAATCTGCATCTGAGTAACCTATTAGCTTAAAGTCTGATTGTGGCGCCCTCCAAACCCGGGTCAGAAGTTTAGGGTCCACACGCACATAAACCTTATTTATAACCTTCTTATAACAATAATAAAGATAATAATAATAATATACAGTGACCCTACTTACCAACTACCACGAACCGCAACAGGTTAAAGTATGCACACAAGCCAAACACACATTTATATTACAAACCGTCCAAATCCCAACTATTCAAACTCAAAACTGAGTATTAAACATTATTACAAACTTCTACAAACTTAAATTTATGATATCAAGTGAACAATGAATTATGATTTAGAATTGGATATTATATTTCCATTTTAAAAAAAAACAAGGTTAGGCTGCTGATCAGTTACGCACTAACCCCGAGCAAAGCACACAGCACTCCTCTAACTACTGGATCCAAGGCACACATTGGCCTAACTTGACAATTAATATGGTCTGACCACGAATTTGGTCCATAATTTTATAAAAACAATCCAATTCTAACATAATAACAGAATAAACAACGTAAAGCAATAAACAGAATCATAAATAACATTGAATGTTCGATAAGGAAATGGTTTCAATCTTTACAAGGGATCAATATGGCAATTTCAAAGCTTGACTGTTAGGTAACGAAAAAATTGGATAAGAAAGGAATCAATGTTTCAAGGTTACCAGGAATTGGTCTTTCAAAGCATAAGGTACAATGGTTTGAGTATGTAAGTAATTCGATTCAGTGTTTGGTATTTAGTTAGTATGTATTTATGGAGTAGTATCGTATATTTGTGGTTCGTATTTGGGTGTACAACAATCAATGGTTTAAAAAGAATAAGGTTTACGGCTCAAGATCAATAACTGGAATCAGGGTTTTGGGTTCAGTGCTTCAAAACACTTGCAATATAAAACAGGACTATCAATCAACTACAATATATCTTAAATGGCAGTTAGGTCACTCAACTCACTACTAACTTTCATTTGGGTCATCCAACTCAAAAAGCTTTCAGTCAACTCACATATCTCTTTAAAATTTTCACATAGGTCACTTGCCGTTACAGACGTTAAATCTTGGATGAAAAAATGACTCAGCAGTCTGACATGGCTGATTTGTGGCATATGGACCTCATCTAACCCGGCCCAAATATTAGAGAACCCGGTATATCATCCCTCTTTTATAAACTCTCCCCCTTTTACCCAAATTACCCAAAATTACGGTTCATATCAAGCTCAAAGCATCTGCTATGTCCAGTACGAAAAGCAGTAGTTCGTCAGTTAGAAATCTGTTCGGAAGTACCAGTAACTCATGGGCGGTTGGTAAACATTACGACCCTGATTTTGAATATCGTTTCAATGGTATCAAATGCAAGTGCGATCTTGTGGCACCATGTCAAGAAGCTTGGAAAGAAGGGACATTGGACCCGGGAAGAAGGTTTTTCGGTTGCAGTCAATGGAAGACAAGTGTATTTTGCATTGTTATCTTGTTTAATGCTTAAATGTATTTAGCTAACTTGGCTTATAATTTGATTAGGATTCAAGAAAAAAATGTAATTTTTGTCTATGGGTTGATCCTCCATACACCGATAGAGCAAGAGAAGTTGTTCAGGAATTGAAGGCAAAAGTGAGAGTCAAAGATGATCAACTGGAAAGAGCTATAACAGAGTTACGTTTTGTCGAAAAAAATGTTGGTTTTGAACGAAGAATGTATGTCACTTCGTAAGAAAAATGGTGAATTAGCAAACAATGTTCTTAGTAACAAACTAGATGGTAGAAAAATGAAGAAGTTAGTATTGCTTATAATTATAGCTTGGTTTGTTTTTAGGTTCTTCAAGTAATAGTGAACATTGGTTAGAATGTTCTTAGTGATTTCATGTAATTTGTACTTCCTTCATTTAATGGATGCTATCAATGTTATCAACATTTTGTTAGTAAAATATTCTACTCTACCCATGTTTCATAATATAAATGCACTGTGATGTGTGTTATCAATAAAAAGTTAGGCCAGAAATATGCAAATAACATAATATAGATTAAAATTGAACAATCATAAGATTCTCATTACAAAGAGTTTAGGTAGAACCTAATAAAGCTACATAATAAACTGGGAACATAAAATAATAAAGGGTCCTAAATAATAAAAGAGTCACACTGTCAATGACAAAATGTCTCACAAGATTCCCATTACAAAATGTCTCAAAAGTAACATAAAATAATCACTTCTTTTTTGGTCTTGGAGGTGCAAAGGACTTGACAGACTTTCTTGGAATTTTTTTCTTGGCTGATTGTGCAACTGTTGGAGGTTTTGATGCAGGTGGTGTGCATCCAGTACCGATATGGTTCCCCAGACTTGGAGTTGGCATCTATGAAAAAACATAAAATATAAGTACATTATTACAATATGCAGCAAAAGTTTAAAAACTAAGAATAGTTACAAATTTCATCCTTTGGTTATGTAATAACCCCAATTTTTGGAATTTTTGAAGCACGGATAAATAGTAACTTTTGCTGATGATGCTGATGATGCTGATTAAGGAAAATTATCAGACCACGCTATATAGGAGTACTGTTATGGAAATTCTAAGATCGTATTAGTATTCCATAAAGTAAATAAGTGTATGTAAAGATCGTCAGAATCCAAATCCGCACACTTTGATTTTTCCCGAAAATCCACCAGATACCGAAAGAATTGAGTATAAGGTAACATGATAAAAAGGATTTAAATTCAAGAATTTTTAGAGAGGATCATAAAAGGAATATAAAATATTGAGAAAGGTTTAGGGGAACCTAAGTAATAAAATCCCAGGTATGATCCCTCAAACGATAAACGAAAACAAAAGATAAGCGAACCGTATAACAGATCAGCGGTCATTAGCCAAATAATTAAGGGATTAATCAAAAAGGTAGTGGATGATGATGTCATCACATGACACAAGCTTGCTTGCATAAGCATGACAAAGGAGTTTTGTTTGTTGGGTGATTTTGGGCCATACAAAATTAACCATGGTAAAAAGGTTAAAACAAATTTCAAGACAAAAAGAAGAATCAACCAAGCAAATAACATAAATCAACAAGAGAAGAGTTGACTTTGCAAGAAGAAGCTCTCGGCCAAAATAAACACAGCAACTTCAAACTGCCATATCTCCTTCAATACTCACTCAAATGTTGTGTTCTATAGCTCGTTGGAAATGTATTGAGATGGCCTACAACTCTTGTTTACAAGTCTCGTCCAAATAAGTATGGTAAGACCCTCATTTTTACAGTTCTTTAAATCGGACTTTTAAAAACTTCAAAGCCTAACTTTGTGTTCTTGATTTCTTTGGAAAGATCAAGCTTGTAGGAGGCTTCCTAAGGCTTCCTAGCAACTTAACACCTTCCAAGGAAGGTATAAACATCAAACCCTAGCCTTTACTTTATTTGTTAGTAAGTTTAATTGTTGGTTTTGTGAAATGAGAAGCATAGATTGTGATTATTAGTAGTTTGGTTTGATTTGGAAGTATTTTGGTAATTAAAGCTTGATTATAGTTCATAGGTCTTGATTGTGGTTGTTTGAGTTGAAAAACTTGGAGGGTATGGACTGATGTGATATGTTTAGGTGAAGTTTTGTTGTATTGATGGTTATGAGTTGGTTGGTCGTTGATTGGAGTAGTTTAAACTTTGTTAATCGCGTAAACATAGCCGTCGTAATGCCCGATTTACCTTAGACTGTTTTTGTTATTAACTTCACGACCCGTGAACTCACTGTAAGATTCTTACCATTGTCATGTTTATATAGTTCGTATTACGAGCTTCGTTTTAATATGTGGTTTGTTTGAATCCGATGTACGGTTTAGGAGAAACGACCGTTTTAAGTAACGGCATTTCGCGAACGAACCATTACCCCTCGCCTTACTTTGAAACCTTGGTTAAGGACTTTAAATGACTAATTGGGATATGAAACAATTATGTTAAGTGGATTAGGCAGTTGGTAAGGTACTCGCGAAAGAATCCCTTAAAACTCTTAATGATTAATTTATTAAAAATGGTGGAGCCGAGGGTACTCGAACGACTTAGGTGATTCGTTAAGCGTAGGAGTGACCATAAGCGAACGTTAGGGTTCAATTGGTTAAAGTCTAGTTTCTTAAGCGACCGAGGTTTAATTCCAACTTATGTTGTTGTTCATAGCTTATCGGACCCACTCTAAGCTTAAGTCTATCCGGGAGCACTCAGGCAAGTTTTCTACCTGTTATACTGTTGTGGTGATGTATATATATATATGCATTATCTTGTGATAGATGCATGTTGGTTAATTAGCAAATTTTGCGATATATTGAAGCATGCTGAGATGGTATATATATGCATGTCTGTTTCGTAATCTGGTTATCTATCAGTTGATTTCAATGCTTATAGTTGCATAATACCTATGCTAGAGATAAGCAGTAGTTGCGTATACCCTTAGTATAGGGGACCCAAAGGTGAACATTTTTTCTAAACCGGGAGTCGATGTTCCCGAGTATAATATATATATATATATATTGATATAGTTTTCAAAACTATTAATCGAATAAGGTTTATTCGATAGCTTTTATTTATTTTATTAATGAATATTATTTTGAATATTCATTCGAGGGCTTATGACTCCCTTTATTTTATTAATGAATATTATCTTGAATATTCATTCGAGGGCTTATGACTCCCTTTATTTTATTAATGAATATTATTCTGAATATTCATTCGAGGGCTTATGACTCTCTTTATTTTATTAATGAATATTATTTTGAATATTCATTCGAGGGCTTATGACTCCCTTATTTTATTAATGAATATTATTTTGAATATTCATTCGAGGGCTTATGACTCCGTTTATTTTATTAATGAATATTATTTTGAATATTAATTCGAGGGCTTATGACTCCGCTTATTTAATTAAATAATATTCTTTATTTTGTTAAAGAATAATCTTTCGATAATCAAACTTACTTTTGATTATTCAAATAAAGATAGTACTTTCGTATAAGTATATCTTTGGTTATTTAATATTCATTTCAAGTATGAGTTTTAACACTTCTACTTTGATTATTTTTATAGAGATTATCCTTTTTGGGAATATTATTTAAATAATAATATTCAGATATTTTCTAATATATTGGGACTGATTTATTTTAATAAATCAGCAGTACTCCAAACATTCTTAAAAATGTTTCGAGTCTTCGAAATGATTTTAAAAGTTAGAGCGGATCCCAAAACTCATTTTTATATTTAAGATCTTTCTTTCGAAGGGGATTTAAATATTCGCTCAAAACCTGAGGGATCTGGCTCTGTGGTGTATTTTATATTCGCAATGAGGTTGCTGTTTTGATAAATGAATTGATTACTTACCCAAAGTTCGGGAAGTAAGTCCATCTATTGAGTCGGCATAAGTAACATGGGCTCAGTGGGCGTCCATGAAAGTGTAAGTGGCTCAGTGGGAGTCCATCAAATGCGTAAGTGGCTCAGTGGCAGTCCACCATAAGGTCCTATTGCGGCCAGGGTGATGACCAGTGGGGAATTCGTCCATCTACTAGTAGAAAAGGTTACTTATTGGTATCTTTGCCTGATCAGCAAGATATCAGGTTTATGCCAAGGTTTTCTCCTTTCCAAATTCATTGGATATTGCAACTCTGTTTATAATTTTCATAACAGAGGTTTTCAAGGAGTGTATGAAATGTATATATATATATATATAAGTGTATATATATATCGGGACTTAATGAAGTATCTCGTAACTTCATTATTTATAATGATATTTCAAGGATTGAATCTATTCAAATCTTATCTTGTAGTCTCATCTATGTGATGAACTTTTGAAACGGATTATACCTTGAACGATGGTAGTTTAAGTAGTATTCGGAAAAGATATAAGTATATTGGAGTATCTTTTAACTTCATCTTTTAAACTTATATCTAGTAAATGATTATCTTGTGCATGTCAAAGATTTTCAGAAAAATGTTGAGACAAGGTTAGATATATGAGATCACCTTGCAACGATATTTTTTTATACAGTTATAAACTGGAACTCTGTGTATATTATACATGTTAGAGGATTTCAAAGATTGTGAAAAGTATATATGTATATATATATACTGAATATTTGGTGACTTGGTCGCGTTAAGATATCAGCTTGGTTCATTTCTTCTTGACCAAGACTTTCATGAGTACTATGAGAATGCTCATATATTGTTAATTATTATACATATTATTTTGGTGGGCTTGTTGCTCACCCTTGCTTTCTTCTTTCATTACACAACAACAGATAGAAAAGATGAACATGCCCAAGCTTCCAATTCGCAAGCGGTCAGGAAACGTTCCGCAGTTTTCTGGAAGCGTTGATGCTGCTGTAGCTGAGGTAGAAATTACCAATAGGCTAGGCTTTCAACTTCTGATGTACCAGACTTATGTATCTATATGAATTGTAATAATGGCAAAGAATATATAAATTATTCAGAAAACCTTTTGAGGTGTAATGGCTTATAATTGTGGAATAAAATGACTTGTGTTATTTTTGGATATTCATCTCTGAGACTATAACTTGTGGTGTGTGTGTTTATTGTGAGTTCACAGTATGGAGTAGTTAATTGTTTATTAAGATTGGGTGTTATTAAGGGAAATGGAACTCGTGACAACCCGGATCCCCGACCCCGGATTTGGGGGTGTTACAGAAATGGTATCAGAGCTAAGCGTTATAAACCTCAGAGATGATGTGACGTTAAGATAATAAGTTCACTAAGAAAATAAGAACTCTTGCCCAGTTCATAGTCGGGCTACCTAACGTAGTACTGACAGTTAAAACCCTTACAGGAACCCTTATAAATATTATGATAGTAACATAGTTCGTTGTCGTATAGGGCAGCGGGGCACCGAACCCTGAGGTTCAGGAGCATCAGCATGAGGATGTTTTATTACATATTCGAGATCAAATTGTGAATCCAATAGAGTACCCTAACGAGGGACCGGATGAGATTCATATTGAGAATGTTGCGGTTGAGGATGTTATCCCAGAAGGGATTGTTGCTGAGGAGGATCTCGTGGAGGATCCTGACGAGAATGAAGAGAAGACCGTTGAGGAATTGATGACCGTAGTCAGGGCGACTACCAGAGCAAGAATGGCCACGAGGGTGACACTAGAGGATGAAGAGTTACCAAGGGCACAAAGGATAATGAGGGCAGAAGGAGTGGGGCCTTCCACGGCACCAATTATACCAGTGTCAGACCCTCTTTCAGAGGTTCCTGTAGACATCCATGAGGTTCCACCAATTCCTGTTCCCCCTCCTATACAGAGCCCAACACCTACTGAGGAAATGCCACCTTTATCTCCTGCACCCTTGTCACCTGATACCGTGCTTGGTTATCCATTTGGATCTCCTGGGTCTGCACCACCTGCACCCCATGGACTACTAGATGCTACCACTCAGGCTTCTCTTATCGCCGATTATTATATGACTTTGGGTGGCCTGTCTGAGGCCCGTAATGTTAGGAGTGATCTGTTGGATCGACTTACTGCACCAAGGATTGAGGGCAGGGTACTTCCGGCAGGATTAGCTTATAGCATGGAAAGGATTGAGGCTACCACCCGAATTACAGCTAGAGGCCATCTTGAGGGTCAGGTTGATCCAGCTCTACTTGCGACTATCTTAGACCTCATCACCTCTGTGATGGAGCAGGTTAGGGATGTCGTGCGTGCCCGCATTTCTTGATCCATGGTAGTGTGCAGAGCCAGAATGATCAGACAAGAGTTTCATGTAGCACCGCTTTTGAAGGATTAGCCTAAGTTATGAATGATTAGTTTTAATGACTAGATGATTATCTATGGTAGTACTTTTGGGATAGAAGTGATCAGATCAAATGATGTAATTATCTTTAATGTGTTCAGTTGTTGTACCCTCGAACAAATGGTTATGTATATATTCGTTAATTTCAGTTCAGATCAGTTTGTTTGTGATAAGTTCATATTGTTAATTGCACTATTAACACTTAAGAGAGTCTCATGAAGTTTATAGAACTTGAGAATTCATAATTTGCAATCATGCAAGGATTGAATAAGGGAACGGCTTAAGCAAAGTAAGTAAGACAAATATCCAGAGATTCTCAAAAATTTTCCAAGCATCATGCCCCCACGAGGAATAAGAATAGGGGCAAACCTTGAATGTGATAATCAGGGAGGTCGTAATTAAGATATAAGGAACCCAGAACATAATGAAGTGGAAAACAAGGATTTTAATGTATAAGATAACTCCAAGTATGGGAGAAGGATGAAACATTTCATACTAAGGAAACAGAAAGTCGAGTAAGGAAAGGAGACTCGAGACGGTACTCCTATACGGAAATTCATGGACCTCTCTAAAAAGAACTTAGACTATTATCCCCAACCACCACCCTGAGGAGACAGTGCGGTGGGAAATTCTTTCAGGACCTTTAAGTCGCTAAGCTCTCAAAATTCCAAGGAACAAGCGAACCCAGTAGAGGCGAGAGCCTGGCTAAAGAAAATATGGGAATCATTTGAGATTCTAAATAATTGATGAAGCACAAAAGATTGTTTTGTCACTTACCCTCCTAAGAAAGAGGCCACCCGCTGGTGAAAAACCAAGAAAGGCACGGAGCCAGAGGTTAGAATAAACTGATTAAAGTTCAGTCAATTGTTTTCGGGAAACTACTTCCCAAGGTTATGGAGATAGTGTAAAAGCTTTAGAGCTAGAACAAAGGCATACGAGTATGATGAATTAAGAATCTAAGTTGTAAAAGTTGTCAAGATTCGTTCTGAGGACACGAATCCAGAATGACGGGATGTTTGAAATCAATGCTTATGTTGTGTTGGTTCATGAAATAATGATAAGAGAAAGGAAAATAAAAAGAAACTGAAGTGGAAAGGAATATAAAGGCAATAGAGTTTGAGGAATGATAAGGGAGTTGGGTATGAGGAAACCCTAAAGACTCGTAGCAATAGAAATAGAAAAGTATGTAATTGTCAGGATGAGGGTGATTCACCAAGAGTTAAAATTGATGGTTGAAGGCATAAGAGATACATATATTTTATTCCCTGTAAGTTGGGAGGATTCGGGGAAACCTTGAGATAGTTCGAAGGATAAATAATGAGACGCGGATAGACTGAGGAGACAAGAAAGTAAGAAATTAAGAAAATTGGATGAAGGAAGTGACCTTCAAGAAAGTGAAGTGTAAGATCGGGGGCATGATACCCAGAAAGGGAGACGCCGGGTATGAAAGATATCCCAACATTGAGATGACTGTTGAGATAAACAACAAAAGAAAATAAGGATTTATTAAGAAGAAGTTGACGTTGAACACGACCAATATCTTCTAGAACATCCCTGTTATCATTACTAAATCAGTCAAGAAAAGCGGATAACCGTTGTTATCTTTTGGAGGCCATATTGGTTGACCTCATTTTGAATAAGGATATTATTGTGAAATTTGGTATAGACTATCGAGATGGGAATGATTAAATAAGATAATCTATCAAGGATATATGACTTGATTTATCCATGGAAGGATGCATGTACTTTTTCTAAAGGTGGAATTAAGGATAGAACATCGGTAACTTAAAATGAATCCTAGGGGAATGCATAAAGGTTGGCATTTCACCCTTAATAGGGATAGTATGAGTTTGACAGTATGAATTGAAAAGGATTAAGGTAACAACAACCTTTAAGGATCAGTGGAATTTTTTTTCAGAAGTATATAGATAATGATTCTGGTATTAGTAAATGGTATTTTGATATGCCCTGTATCTAGGGAATACAGGAGGAACGATTCAAGAATAACCTAAGAGGTTTTACAAGGAAAAAAAGTAATATTCAAAGTTCTCAAAAATAGAAATTTTGATAAAGGAAATATGACATAATTATAATGATGTCGGGTGGGCACGTGTTGAACTATAAGAAAGTATAGATCGACCCAATGAAGGTCGAGATTGGTGAAAACATGTAGGACCCAAGATAAGAGACGCCCTAAGTATGATCGAGAGTCAGTTGTGACAATGTTAACCTCTAAAAGACCGAGACAATAACTTATGGAAAAATGGTGATATATTTTTTCACCAAAGCGTAAGGAAGAGCATTTTCACGCAAGTAGTGATTGGAAATGAGGTAGAAAAATTTAGTTGAAGATCATTTAAAAGACATTGATTGTAAGGAAATTTTACTATCAGGAAAGGCCAAAGAGGTGGCCGACACTTTAAGTGTAAGAGGACAATTATAGGCGCTCGTGCCAAAGGAATACAGCGATGATGGTTAAAGTCATGAAGGTTGTATTATGGTATGAAGGATTGACATTCCTTCTGATGATTGTGCGATACTCAACCATAATAGTAGTTTGGTAAAGATTTAATTTATACAATCGCCGTAAGAGGGCTATCTATCTTAGAAGGTCATATCTTGAGATAAGCCAGGGCCATATTATGAAAGAACTAAATGAACCCTTGAGTTTCCAGTCTCTTATTGAGGACATATGATTAGGAATGGTATTAACCTGCTATCGTTGCTTTGATTGAAACTCTTCTGCAACTTTATCTGCTTCATGTCATGAAAGTACGTCAGGATCTGGAGTGTTCTTCATGAATTATGAATGGTGATTATGTTAACTCCTTAGAAGAATTTGATACGACAGGTATGGACTTCGTATGGTTAGCTATTAAGATCCAAGGAAAACGAATGACTACAGTGGGTCAGCGATGGACCATAGTAATGCAGCAATGATTCTGCGAGTAATGAGTCAATTACAACCGTAAGAGTTGTATTAGAATGGATGTTGAGATTGAGTACCACTAATCGGGTCGTGGTGATGTATAAGTTATCACTGATAGACTAATCAAGTCGATTATCTACCTATTGAATATTTATTCCTTCTTAGGAATAGAGAGTCGTATTATTACGAAGAAGGTTCCGGTGCAAGCATAGAATTCTAGTAACGATGATGTCTAGAATGAAATCCCAGATTCGATTTTCGATGTCAAGGGAGTTTCAAAGGTGATTGTGTATAAGCTCGAGGAAGAGCATGGGTCCATAGAATGATGGACGGAATATCAAAAATAATTAGGCATGTGAAATACGATGCTATAATGCTTAATGTTGATTTATAAACATATATGTTTTGTTCTCCTATGATAAACCTCTATAGTTCAGAGGTAGATTTCAAGCCAGATATTTTGTGGCGGTATATATTTTAATATATATACAATTCTCTTCAATTCGTTCTTTTCTCTCCTTTTCATTTCATGTAAGCTGAGAAGAACAACCCTTCCAGAAGGGGAGGTATTGTTGAATGACTATCTATCTGTGTGATAGAAGCCTAGTAGGATACCATCTATTGTTTAATTGCTTGTCAAGTACTAAAGGCTGGCCACCTTCTGTACTAACTATGCGATATAACAAGTGTTTATGATCATAGTGATCTCTCAAAAAATTCCTTTACTTCTATATGATGGATCAAGCTTTCGAAGATAGAAGCAGCTAGAAAGGATGTAGTATCAGTACGGTGGTATTCTGATTCTAACACGTTCGTGATACTAAGGTTGACGTGGTTATTAAAAGGTTATAGAACGCTAATGAGCAAAAGTGTAACCAGTATAGTATTATGTACGGAAGATAGTAACGACTACGAACTGGAAAAAAATGGGTATTGAGAAGCAAAAGCTATAATGCTAGAAGCTATGATGAGAGTCGGTGCAATAGACTTGAAAGAATTTGGAATGATCACTTAACGCGGATTAAGTTTTCTCACGATAATCGATCGTATGTCAGTATCGAGGTATCGCCTTATAAGATTCTTGAGGGAAGACAATGTCGATCTCCCTTATGATAGGATGAAGTTGGAGAGCGCAAGATGCTCGGACCAGCAGTGGTCCAAAGGACCAAGGATATAATAGATTTAATCAGAGGACGGCTGGTAGTAGCCCAAGATGGGCACACGAAGTATGTTGATTTGACACAAAAGGACAAAGAATAGGAAGTAGGGGACCTAGTGCTGTTATAGGTATTCCCTTAGAAAGGATGGATAAGGTTCGAAAAGAAAGGAAAGCTAAGCCCACGAATTGTTGGACCCTTGGATATATTAAGACGTATTGGGAAATTAGCATATGAGCTAGCCCTACCCCCGAACATGTAGCAAGTTCATAACGTGTTCCACATATCAATGTTAAGGAGGTGTAATTCGGATGCCAGACAAATAGGGGCATATGAGCGCATAGACATGCAACCAGACGTAACCTATATGGAGCAACCAGGAAGGGTTATAGATTGAAAAGGAACAAGTGCTTAGGAGAAGGGTTATCAAACTAGTCAGAGTTTGATGGTAGAACCACAATGTTGGAAAATTTACTTGAGAGTTAGAAAGTGCAATGCTAAGAGAGCATCCCTATTCATTTTCTATCCGATTCCGGGACGGAATCCTTTTAAGGAGGGGAGACTGTAATAACCCCAATTTTTGGAATTTTTGAAGCACGGATGAATAGTAACTTTTGCTGATGATGCTGATTAAGGAAAATTATCAGACCACGCTATATAGGAGTACTGTTATGGAAATTCTAAGATCATATTAGTATTCCATAAAGTAAATAAGTGTATGTAAAGATCGTCAGAATCCAAATCCGCACACTTTGATTTTTCCCGAAAATCCACCAGATACCGAAAGAATTGAGTATAAGGTAACATGATAAAAAAGATTTAAATTCAAGGATTTTTAGAGAGGATCATAAAAGGAATATAAAATATTGAGAAATGTTTAGGGGAACCTAAGTAATAAGATCCCAGGTATGATCCCTCAAACGATAAACGAAAACAAAAGATAAGCGAACCGTATAACAGATCAGCGGTCATTAGCCAAGTAATTAAGGGATTAATCAAAAAGGTAGTGGATGATGATGACACAAGCTTGCTTGCATAAGCATGACAAAGGAGTTTTGTTTGTTGGGTGATTTTGGGCCATACAAAATTAACCATGGTAAAAAGGTTAAAACAAATTTCAAGACAAAAAGAAGAATCAACCAAGCAAATAACATAAATCAAAAAGAGAAGAGTTGACTTTGCAAGAAGAAGCTCTCGGCCAAAATAAACACAGCAACTTCAAACTGCCATATCTCCTTCAATACTCACTCAAATGTTATGTTCTATATCTCGTTGGAAAGGTATTGAGATGGCCTACAACTCTTGTTCACAAGTCTGGTCCAAATAATTAGGGTAAGACCCTCATTTTTACAGTTCTTCAAATCGGACTTTTAGAAACTTCAAAGCCTAACTTGTGTTCTTGATTTCTTTGGAAATATCAAGCTTGTAGGAGGCTTCCTAAGGCTTCCTAGCAACTTAACACCTCCCAAGGAAGGTATACACATCAAACCCTAGCCTTCACTTTATTTTTTAGTAAGTTTAATTGTTGGTTTTGTGAAATGAGAAGCATAGATTGTGATTATTAGTAGTTTGGTTTGATTTGGAAGTGTTTTGGTAATTAAAGCTTGATTATAGTTCATAGGTCTTGATTGTGGTTGTTTGAGTTGAAAACCTTGGAGGTTATGGACTGATGTGATATGGTTTAGGTGAAGTTTTGTTATATTGAGGGCTATGAGTTGGTTGGTGGTTGATTAGAGTAGTTTAAACTTTGGTAATCGTGTAAACATAGCCGTCGTAATGCCCGATTTACCTTAGACTGTTTTTGTTATTAACTTCAGGATCCGTGAACTCACTGTAAGATTCTTACCATTTTCATTTTTATATAGTTCATATTACGAGCTTCGTTTTGATATGTGGTTCGTTTGAATCCGATGTACGGTTTAGGAGAAACGACTGTTTTAAGTAACGGCGTTTCGCGAACGAACCATTACACCTCGCCTTACTTTGAAACCTTGGTTAAGGACTTTAAATGACTAATCGGGATATGAAACAATTATGTTAAGTGGATTAGGCAGTTGGTAAGGTACTCGCGAAAGAATCGCCTTAAAACTCTTAATGGTTAATTTATTAAAAATGGTGGAGCCGAGGGTACTCGAACGACTTAGGTGATTCGTTAAGCGTAGGAGTGACCATAAGCGAACGTTAGGGTTCAATTGGTTAAATTCTAGTTTCTTAAGCGAACGGGGTTTAATTCCAACTTATGTTGTTGTTCATAGGTTATCGGACCCACTCTAAGCTTAAGTCTATCCGGGAGCACTCAGGCAAGTTTTCTACCTGTTATACTATTGTGGTGATGTATATATGTATATGCATTATCTTGTGATAGATGCATGTTGGTTAATTAGCAAATTTTTCGATATATTGAAGCATGCTGAGATGGTATATATATGCATGTCTGTTTCGTAATCTGGTTATCTATCTGTTGATTTCAATGCTTAGAGTTGCATAATACCTATGCTAGAGATAAGCAGTAGTTGCGTATACCCTTAGTATAGGGGACCCAAAGGTGAACATTTTTTCTAAACCGGGAGTCGATGTTCCCGAGTATAATATATATATATATATTTATATATATTTATATTGATATAGTTTTCAAAACTATTAATCGAATAAGGTTTATTCGATAGCTTTATTTTATTTTATTAATGAATATTATTTTGAATATTCATTCGAGGGCTTATGACTCCCTTTATTTTATTAATGAATATTATTTTGAATATTCATTCGAGGGCTTATGACTCCCTTTATTTTATTAATGAATATTATTCTGAATATTCATTCGAGGGCTTATGACTCCCTTTATTTTATTAATGAATAATATTTTGAATATTCATTCGAGGGCTTATGACTCCGTTTATTTTATTAATGAATATTATTTTGAATATTCATTCGAGGGCTTATGACTCCGTTTATTTTATTAATGAATATTATTTTGAATATTCATTCGAGGGCTTATGACTCCGCTTATTTTATTAAATAATATTCTTTATTTTGTTAAAGAATAATATTTCGAAAATCAAACTTACTTTTGATTATTCAAATAAAGATAGTACTTTCGTATAAGTATATCTTTGGTTATTTAATATTCATTTCAAGTATGAGTTTTAACACTTCTACTTCGATTATTTTTATAGAGATTATCCTTTTTGGGAATATTATTTAAATAATAATATTCGGATATTTTCTAATATATTGGGACTGATTTATTTTAATAAATCAGCAGTACTCCAAACATTCTTAAAAATGTTTCGAGTCTTCGAAATGATTTTAAAAGTTAGAGCGGATCCCAAAACTCATTTTTATATTTAAGATCTTCCTTTCGAAGGGGACTTAAATATTCGCTCAAAACCTGAGGTATCTGGCTCTGTGGTGTATTTTATATTCACAACGAGGTTGCTGTTTTGATAAATGAATTGATTACTTACCCAAAGTTCGGGAAGTAAGTCCATCTATTTAGTCGGCATAAGCAACATGGGCTCAGTGGGCGTCCATGAAAGTGTAAGTGGCTCAGTGGGAGTCCATCAAATGCGTAAGTGGCTGAGTGGCAGTCCAGCATAAGGTCCTATTGCGGCCAGGGTGATGACCAGTGGGGAATTCGTCCATCTACTAGTAGAAAAGGTTACTTATTGGTATCAGCCTGGTATATATATACTGAATATTTTACGACTTGGTCGCGTTAAGATATCAGCCTGGTTCATTTCTTCTTGACCAAGACTTTCATGAGTACTATGAGAATGCTCATATATTGTTAATTATTATACATATTATTTTGGTGGGCTTGTTGCTCACCCTTGCTTTCTTCTTTCATCACACAACAACAGATAGAAAAGATGAACAGGATAAAGCTTCCAATTCGCAAGCGGTTAGGAAACGTTCCGCAGTTTTCTGGAAGCGTTGATGCCGCTGTAGCTGAGGTAGAAATTACCAATAGGCTAGGCTTTCAACTTCTGATGTACCAGACTTATGTATCTATATGAATTGTAATAATGGCAAAGAATATGTAAATTATTCAGAAAACCTTTTGAGGTGTAATGGCTTATAATTGTGGAATAAAATGACTTGTGTTATTTTTGGATATTCATCTCTGAGATTATAACTTGTGGTGTGTGTGTTTATTGTGGGGTCACAGTACGGAGTAGTTGATTGTTTATTAAGATTGGGTGTTATTAAGGGAAATGGAACTCATGACAACCCGGATCCCCGACCCCGGATTTGGGGGTGTTACAGGTTAGGCCCAGGTTGTGGTTCTTCCATATTTTCCATTGTATGATTCATCAGTTCATCCTCACCAGTTAGGATTTCTTCTTGTTGCAACTGCATCTCTTGAGTTACTTCTTCCATAGCAGATTGCTCCTTTTGTGGTCTCCCCCTCTGCTTTTTTGGTCCCTCTGGATACAAGTGTTTATCTGGGCATTTATCTCTCTTATGGCCTTCCTTCCTACAGAGACCACAATGCATTTTTCTCCCTGAAAAACTCAGTCTAGCCTTCTTACCAGTAGATACAACACCCTCTCAACCTTCTCTTCTTCTCATCTTTTTGGGCCTACCTCTAAGCTATTTCACAATCAAAGGGGGGCATAACTGTGTCACCCTCAACATCTTCCCAGAATTATTCCCCTCTTATTACATCCAAGCAGTGAGAGTAACACCTCATGTATGTCTCTTTTGAGTAGCTTTTGTCAATATAGTCAAAAACATCATATCTAGCTTTCTGAATTGCAACCACACCATAAGCACATGGTATCCCTGTCAAATCCCAGATTCTACAAGAATAGCTTCTATTTTTTAAATTCACAGAACATGAAGTACCCTTACCATTCACTACATATGTTTCCCTCCCATCCCAAAGCACAGAATAAGCACAAGCATCTTTCACCGCCTCATCTAAAATTTTTTTAGCTTTATGAACAATTAAGCAATCCCTTCTAGCCATTCTATCTCTATTTTCATGCACTCTTGTCATTATCATGTCATGTATTTCAATGAGCATATCAATAAGAGGCATGTACCTTTCTTTGAGAATCCAGGAGTTGAAGCATTCACTGATATTATTCTCTGTAGAATCAGTTTTTGAATGAGTCTTGAAGTAAGCCTTGGACCACACAGCAGGATCCAATTGATTCATCTTCTCAAAGGCACCCTTGGACACAAAAGCAAGTTCTTTCATGGCAGACTTAAAAGCTTGTGGGTGAGTTGCACTAGATGCTCTCCAGAATGCATCACTAACTGCACCACTTGGATATTTTCCCTTCAAGTTAGCACCTAGATACCGGGTGCAAAACCTGTGTTCCACCTGAGGTAATAATTCCTTAATATCCTTGTCCAACCCCTGCATTCAGTCATATAACAAGTTAAAAAGTGCATAAATTAAAGTCAGAAATTGAAGATATAGAATGAGAAGTTACCTTCTGTTGGTCAGAAATCAAAGTCTTTCTGTGTCCATCTTCAAGATCTAGGTCTGCTATGAGAAGCTCTAGAAACCACTTCCAGGAGTCATAGTTTTCACTCTCTACCACTGCCATTGCAATAGGCATAATGCAGTTATTGTCATCTCTCCCTACTACAGAGAGCAACTGTCCACCTGTAACTTTCTTTAGGAAGCAGCCATCCAGTCCTAAAACTGGTATGTATTCATTTTTCCAAGCATTCTTCAAGGCAGAATAACATATGTATATTCTTCTAAATCTACTGACATCCCCTTCCTGCAACCTAGTTGTAGAGATCTTCACAGTATTCTGTCTATTACTCCTAAGTATCTCTCCACCAAATTTTCTTAACTTTGCATAATGTTCAGCCATCTTCTCTACTACACCAGACAATGCTGCTTTCCTCACTCTACTACATTTAGCATCACATACATCAACCTTAAGTACCCTCTTGAACTCTTCTTGCATATCACATAATTTCCAGTTAGGATTTTTTCTTATCCTATCCCCAAACACTTCGACAAGGTACTTAGTAGTCACTAGCTTATTTTTATGGTTCCAAACACAATTATGGTCATTTACTGTTGATTTTATCTGCCACTTGTCCTTATCTTTATCATATCCCAACCACATTTTAAATGGGCACCCATGTGCACACACAACTTGAACCCTTTTTAAATCATCATGTGCATACTGGTAGGGTCTACCAGTCTCCATTGAATTTGACCTTACTGCTTCTTTAAGGTCCTTTTTACAACCAAATATCTGACCAACTTTAAAATATATGTATTTGGCAGGTGTATGCACATTAAAAACCTCATCTACATATTTCATTTTATCATATCCAGGGGCATTAGCATAGCAAAATTCTTCATCACTCTCCTCACTACTAGGATAAAAACCCATGTCTGATTCACTGTCGTCATTACTCTCATACATTTCATTCAAATTCGCTTCTCTCTCATATTCATCCATCTTCTTTTTTTCTTCTCTACTGGATTTTCTAATCTCTACAAACTCATCATCACTATACTCCCTTTCCATATCAAACTCATCAGTAGGTACAATAACATGGTAGACATACAAAACAATGTTATAACCACATTCCTTACCCAACTCAATTAGTACTGGCTTCGATTCAGCATTAAGCAAATAAATCTTAAGTTCAGGAGTTCTAAAGTACAGGGAATCAAACTCACCAACAGGACCACTAAATAATTTCTTCAAATCATCAATACTAAGCTTCTCAAAATCAATACGCTTATAAAGTTTTCTCACATTACTTGTGTACGATTGAAAAGGAACATGCACAAAATGACCTCCATAGTATAATATAACATTATACAAATTATCCATGTTAAATGTAAGTAAATAATTAAAGAGTACAGAACATTCTAATAAAATAGAAAAAACAAGACGGATTCAACCCTAATTGAAACATCCTAATAATTAAAAAACACAAGACGGGTAATTACTTACGTTGTTTCTTCTCCGGCGGTTGCATTTTCATCCACTTCATCCTCTATGCCAGTGTCATCATCTTCCATCACAATTTCATCTTCATCATTTGGTTCTTGAATTGTACGAACTTCAACTCCTGATCGAGTTCGAACCATCTCCGAAATTAGGTTTACAATAGAATGGATTTGGGTGTGTGTTACAGTTAGGGATTTCGTTATCAAGTAAGTGATTTTGGGGAATTTTGTTATAAGAGGGTGGGTTATAATAGAAACGGGTTTGTAGATGGGCTGGGTTTGCAAATTGGGCTGGGTTATTTCACTGACGTGGCATGTGATCTGGCACTCACGTGGCACTTATCTGGCAGCAATAGACGGACTTCGGTCTATTGTCAACGCGAGTTAACGGACGTGAAATTTTAAACGAGTACAATGACTTAAATGAATATTTTTAATTCACATATGACCTCAATGAGAACTTTTTGAGTTGGATGACCCAACTGAAAGTTAGTAGTGAGTTGAGTGACCTAACTGCCATTTAACCCATTAATCAATTAATTTTTGAATTAATTGACCAATTAATCAACTAAATATTAATTGAAATTAATTAACTAATTAATTCAGATTTACTTTTGAATTAAAAAATAATTTTTGGAATTAAAATAATGATTTTTGGAATTAAAATAATCATTTTCAGAATTTTTGGAAATTAAAAACAATTTTTAAAATAATTTTTATAAAAGAAATCCTACTTTTGAAAATTAATAAAACATAAATACTATTTTTACCAGTTTTGTAAACAAAAATCTTGTTTTTAAAAACTTTTTAAAACACAGGGACTACTTTGCAATAACACAAGAAAGGTCAGGGACCTTTCTGCATTTTTGCCATCCCCTTCACCACGTCGTCGGCGCAGCCATTGCCGGTGACTCGAAGCTTTCCGGCGATTCTAATAACAATCCTGAACATGACCAAACAAACGGGGAAACGTAGATTACAACCTTAGGAATTTATTCATGTAATTTATTCCATCAAACAAGCTGTAAATCGATCGTAATAACCCGAGGAAAACTCGTCGCCGACGACTTTATATAAAATCCGGCGAAACTTCAAACGACAACTCTGTTCGATCGAGGAATTTTCTGATAACGTGCTATATATGAATAGATTGCAAATTTCAAGGGGAACAAAACTGTAAGTCATATGTCATAGGCCTATTTGTATATTCGAGGATTCAACTCAACTCAAATAAGAATGTAATAAGTAAATAGTGGATCTACCGTCAAAGAGATCTCACAGAGTAACATCTGTCAAAGGATTCAGAAACAAGGTTCATTTACAGACTTGAGGAATTTATTCACTGGAAGAAGTTCAAGAAATTGATCATGCCTCAGTGATATAAATCAAGATTGTGGATTTAATCAAGTGACAGAGATCTCGTCAGAGTATCATTAATTACAGGGATTTAATCTTAAGAAAATCAGAGTATCAAAGTCAAGACATGAAGAAACGTCACGGAAGTTAGTCACTCATGAACCAGACAATACATCGAGTGTCAACGTTGAAGTGGTGGAATTGATTCATAATTTTCAGTGATTTTCAGAAGATTTACAGAAGAATGGATGCTGCTCAAGATTAGTATTAATTCTCTATTAATTAATTAAGTCATATAATTTAATTAAGAAAATAAATTATATCTGCAAAGATTAATTTATTTGATTAATTGAATTAATTGATTAATTAATTCTAAATTAATATTAAGAAGTTTCAGAATTTAAATTGGTTTAAAAATCTGTTTAATTCAACAAGACAACTGATTGTATTAGTATGACAATCGGTATGACAATCAATAGTCATACCGAAAGTCATGCTAATTCAAAAGGATTGTCTTACCAGAATTAGTATAGGATTTAAATCTATTTATTTTCAGCAAAAACAATATGTTTGAACTACTATGACAATCGGTATGACAATTGATTGTCATACCGAAAGTCTTGCTAGTTCATTCTGATTGTCTTGCCAGTTCAAAGAGATAGTCCTACCGAAAGTCTTGCTGGGCAAAAGAGATTGTCATGCCAGTTCATTCTATTCGGCTATTGATTAAAAAGAAGCTGAAGCAGTTTATTCATTACATTCGAATAGAACACAAGTCAACAAAAGAAAACACAGCAGAAAAGAAAAGAAAATATATCATCCTTCATCTGCAGAAATTCAAGATCAAAATTCTAGTTTCTAAAGTTAAATCCAAACCACTAGAATTATTTATCTTGTTCTTGTGTAACAATCTAGCGGATCAAAATCCCTAGAACTTAATCTCAAATAGCGTTTAGCATTTGATTCTAATTATTGCAAAAATAGAAAAAGTTCATGTCGAATTTATTCTAAATTTGTGATAATTAATTTGAGATTAATTCCTTGTAATCGATACAGTCGTTGTAACACCTTTCAAGTTTAATAATATTCTTATTTAACTTGAATTTTGTTTCACATTTATTATTCCGCATTTATCGATTATTTGGTGTTGTTTGTATTCAACCCCCCCCCCTTCTACAAACACATTGGGACCTAACAATTGGTATCAGAGCCTTCTGATTAACGAACAAATCAAGATCCTTGACTTTTGTGATTTTTCAACTCCTTGAATTTTTATTTATTCAAAAATTCATAATGACTTCACAAAAAGTTGGAACCGTTAAAATTCCACTATTTGATAAAGAAAATTATATCATGTGGAAGAATAAGATGCTATTATTTTTACAAGTTGCAAATCCCAAATATCTGAACTTGTTAAAGAAGGGTCTAAAAACTCCGATGGTTATTGAACCAGAGGTGATAGTAGATGATGTTGTGATTACCAAAGCTAGAAAATATCCAAAAGAGCCTGAAGATTTTACTCCTGCTGAAAAGGAAGAAGCCTCCTTGGATGCCAGCCTTCAATTAATATTAATTGATTCCCTTGATCCATTGATGAACAGACATGTGATGAACTGTAAAAATTCCAAACACATGTGGGAAACTATTGAGGTGATTAATGAAGGCACAGAGGAAGTTAGGGAGAACAAGTTGGAGATCCTAACCTCTGAGTATGAATATTTTAAATCAAATCCAGGAGAAGGAATTACTGAAGTGTTTGAGAGGTACAATGCGTTGATCAACAACCTGAACATAAATGGGAAATATTATTCAATCAGGGAGGTCAACAAAAAGTTCCTTTTAACACTGCCAACTCATCTTGAACATAGAATCACTGCCATTAGAGAAGCTAGAGATCTGAGTGAGATTTCTTTGGACAGGCTCTATGGAGTGTTAAAAACCTATGAGTTGGAGCAGATTCAACAGAAGGAAGTCTACGGGAAGGATAGAATGGTCAACACATCTACTGCACTTGTAGTTGAAGGTCAACAACAACAACAATCTCAACAATTGGAGAGAATGGTACAGTGTTCCAAGGCTGAGGAAAATATGTTAGTAGCAGAATATGATCCTCCTACTACAAATCAATCAAGTGATGATTTTTATTCCTTGGAAGAGCTGGAGCAATTGGAAGACGAGTCAATGGCCCAAATTGTCAAGAGATTCTCCCATGTCAGATTCAAGAGGAATCTCAAGCTTAAGTACAAGTCCAACTACAAAAAATTCCAGAATGGTGGATCTTCATCCTCTAACACCAGCAGTGGTGGATACAAAACAGGGATGGTTGATCGGAGCACCATCAGATGCTATAACTGCAATGAGTTGGGACACTTTGCCACATAATGTAGGAAGCTAAAGCAAGTAAGAAAGAACTCTGAAAGGGCTTATCTTGCAAATAGAAGAAGCTGGGATGATACTGACAGTGAAGATGAAGATGAAGGAAATCTTGCTCTTATGGCTATTGATGGAAAAGCTTCATCGTCAAGAATAGAGGTAAAACTTTCTGATGCTGAAATGGTTTATCATCTAAGAGGTAACTTAGATTGTACACGTCGTGATAATGAACTGTTAAGTTTACAGATCACAGACCTTGAGAAAGAGGTCAATTAATTAAGACCTGTGCACATTAATCAAGACAAATTAAAAGAACAACTATCTTTTCTAGAGAATAGAGTTGACTGTTATAGAAAACTCGAAACTATTCTCAAAGGCAAGATCACCGGTCTTGAGACTAAGGTTAGAGCCTACTTCAATTCTTGTTCGAAGGCTAAAGAGTTCTACAGTAAGCAATCTGTTAATCAAACATCTGGAATAGGTTATGATTACAATGTTGCTATTGGAGAATTAGGCATAAACTCCCCTCCTCGTGTTTGTGCTAAAGGGAGGGAAGTACCACATGTGCTTAAGGGTGTTGATGAACCCCTCTATAAACCATCAATTGCTGAACCATTTGATGCGACCTCTTCTGTTATTCAGGAAGAAATACGTGCTGAAGATCATGCTAATGAGAAGGTTGTTTCCAAGTCAAGTGTGTCGAAAGTTCCAGTCAAAGTTGTGAAAGCAACTGAGACTAACTCAGACACACATGAGTTGGATAACAAAAATGCCATGTCTGCCATGTATAAATTGCCTACTATTAATCACTCTCATCAAGCATGTGGTGTTTCTAATTGTATGTCTTGTGCTTTTAATATGATGTATGCTTATTTTAATGGTAAGCATATTTCTAATGATAAGACTACTCCTCGTCAGCATGTGAATAACAAGAAGCATGATAGGTCTAAGACTGCTAGTCCTTCTAAGGCTAGAAAGGAGACATTTGTGCCTAAGCTTAAACAGAAATTTGTTAAGGCTGTTTACAAGGTCAAATGTTCAGTCATTGAGAAAGTTGAGGCAATTAAAATTAAAAATGTTGTTTTTCCTGAAAAAGGACAGTTCTACAAGTATGCCGGGCCCAACCAAGTTTGGGTTCCGAAGAAGGTCTAATCCATTTGTAGTGCAGGGCATTAAACAGGTGTAACCGGTAGTGTGGATTCTTGACAGTGGATCATCAAGACATATGACCGGAGATAGAGCCCTGCTATCAAATGTGGATTGAGAAAGTTGGCCCCCTGGTTACCTTTGGAGATAACAGCAAAGGTTTATCTGAGGGATATGGCTGTTTGCAAGCTAGGAATGTTATCATTGTAATTTTGTATATTGTGCTAGGTTATTATCAGGAAGCAGTATCCAACATATAGCACCAGTGACGAGACTTGGGAATATTACGACATATCAAGCACCTGCTGCACATTACACTTGGAATTGAACTCTAGTAAGATGTGTACAAGTGTACTCCTATTTGGTGAGTCAAAAGAGGATGTTAGTGCACCACAGTTCATGGACTTTGCAGTTGCAGATCTATTGGACTATGCAATCTCTTCTTCACAATCTCACTTCAGGTTGGTATGAACTAGTATACTGCTCAAGCAATCGTCAAGGACATGGTATGGCACTCTAACTGCAGTTACAGTTTTATATGAATAAATAGAGTCATCATATTAATAACTATCTTATCACTAGGCACAAACATATTGTTTTATATGTGCAGTGATATATTGATAATGCTATCATTGAACTCAAACTTCTTTATACGTTAGTGATTTCTTATATCATGTAAAATCTTTTGAAATCACTATTGTAAATCATTTTCTCTCTATTACCATATCTTCTGTGTTACAGGTTCAGTCTCCAATGGCTTCTTTCATTGACAGTCATGAGGTTGAAAACCCACAACGTCTATCCCAGACTGTAAAGACAAACACAAAAACAGAACCAACCAACACTCTCTTACCACTAAATGTAGTATGAATGAGCGTGAGGGAGATAGTGCCTTAGTGCACCACATAAGGAAGGTTCTGTAGTCAAGCCAGTAGCTCTGTCTCCTACATAGATGAGTAGTATTTAAACCGAGACAACTGCTAGCCCCCATACATCTTCTCAAAAAGATGTAATGGCTGAAAAGGCACATAAACAGTTACTAGATTCATTCTCTCAACAGGGTGCGTCTATTGAAATTTGCCTGTCGGCCAAGGTATCCAATGTAGTGTCACCACTTCAAACATAAACAATTCTTGATGCACAAGGAAAGGTTACACACACAAAGGATGAGTTGACGGAAACAAGAGTTTCGACCATTTTAAGGTCAGATTCGATTGTTCAAGGTTCGTTAATGGACCAATTGCCTTTGGTTCCGTTAGGAGAGGATATTGATCCAAAAGCCATATATCAGTGGTCAGTGTCTACCTCCCCAGGCTTAAATCCCCTGGATGCATCTGCGGATAGTGGATCTGACATAGGCGCAGATCGGCAACTTGTTGACAATGATTCAGATATTACCTGATGAGTCACAAGGAAATGTCTTCACAGACATTAGAAGTGAACCTTGATCTTTATGCTAAATTCTTTGGATCATTGTTTACCTTCCCAGAATTCAAATCTGGAACCCTAAAAGGGAAACTAGCAACTTGTAAATTATGACTCAGATTCATCTGACGAGTTTAACAAGGATGGGGATTTGTGAACTCCCATTGCACCACCTGTGACCTCCTTAAGGATGGCTAAGGTGATTTTCCTTGCAGGTACAGCTGGAATATGGAGCTATGAGAGGAGTGATACACTTGTGATAAAGAGTGTAAACACGAGTGGAGAGAAGAGTGAAACACATGTGAGGTACACTAAACAGAATCACACACTCACAGTGAGGAAGAAAGAGAAACTACTTGTTATTTCTTTTCCAACCAAGTGGAATATGAGAATTCCTTCAGACGACGGCATACATTCCTTCTTTAAGGGGGATATAAAAGCTTAAGAAATAGTTTGGAGGATTCCTCAACTAAGGGGGAGAAATAGCAGGGAGGAAGAAAAAGATCATATGTACACTACACCACACCATTGTTGTTTGTAACTACGGATCCTATTGTACGGGAGAGGTGGTAAACACAAGGTGATTTTCTAGTAAGGGAAGAAGCTGTTTTCAAAAGGGCAGTACCATTGGTTTTTATCTGCGGATCCTATTGTACAGGAGAGGTGGTAAACGAAGGTGATCTTCTTTAATCAGTTGATTCTCATAGGGGGAGAAACAAGAGAGATATGAGCTTCTCAACAGGAAATGTTGTTGTAGAGAAGAAAATGGAACTACTTGAAGATATGTTCTGTCTAGAGGAACATCTTATTTGGAATCTGGAAAATGTTATATTTATTCCAGAAACTTTTCTGCTATTTACTTTGCATTTCTGTTTATATCTTTTTCTTATTTGTTAGTTGAGTTATCCTCTAGGTATTTGTGTGTTATTGTCTAACAAACAAATAGGGGGAGATTGTTAGTCATATGTCATAGGCCTATTTGTATATTCGAGGATTCAACTCAACTCAAATAAGAATGTAATAAGTAAATAGTGGATCTACCGTCAAAGAGATCTCACAGAGTAACATCTGTCAAAGGATTCAGAAACAAGGTTCATCTACAGACTTGAGGAATTTATTCACTGGAAGAAGTTCAAGAAATTGATCATGCCTCAGTGATATAAATCAAGATTGTGGATTTAATCAAGTGACGGAGATCTCGTCAGAGTATCATTAATTACAAGGATTTAATCTGAAGAAAATCAGAGTATCAAAGTCAAGACATGAAGAAACGTCACGGAAGTTAGTCACTCATGAACCAGACAGTACATCGAGTGTCAACGTTGAAGTGGTGGAATTGATTCATAATTTTCAGTGATTTTCAGAAGATTTACAGAAGAATGGATGCTGCTCAAGATTAGTATTAATTCTCTATTAATTAATTAAGTCATATAATTTAATTAAGAAAATAAATTATATCTGCAAAGATTAATTTATTTGATTAATTGAATTAATTGATTAATTAATTCTGAATTAATATTAAGAAGTTTCAGAATTTAAATTGGTTTAAAAATCTGTTTAATTCAACAAGACAACTGATTGTATTAGTATGACAATCGGTATGACAATCAATAGTCATACCGAAAGTCATGCTAATTCAAAAGGATTGTCTTACCAGAATTAGTATAGGATTTAAATCTATTTATTTTCAGCAAAAACAATATGTTTGAACTACTATGACAATTGGTATGACAATTGATTGTCATACCGAAAGTCTTGCTAGTTCATTCTGATTGTCTTTCCAGTTCAAAGAGATAGTCCTACCGAAAGTCTTGCTGAGCAAAAGAGATTGTCATGCCAGTTCATTCTATTCAGCTATAGATTAAAAAGAAGCAGAAGCAGTTTATTCATTACATTCGAACAGAACACAAGTCAACAAAAGAGAACACAGCAGAAAAGAAAAGAAAATATATCATCCTTCATCTGCAGAAATTCAAGATCAAAATTCTAGTTTCTAAAGTTAAATCCAAACCACTAGAATTATTTATCTTGTTCTTGTGTAACAATCTAGCGGATCAAAATCCCTAGAACTTAATCTCAAATAGCGTTTAGCATTTGATTCTAATTATTGCAAAAATAGAAAAAGTTCATGTCGAATTTATTCTAAATTTGTGATAATTAATTTGAGATTAATTCCTTGTAATCGATACAGTCGTTGTAACACCTTTCAAGTTTAATAATATTCTTATTTAACTTGAATTTTGTTTCACATTTATTATTCCGCATTTATCGATTATTTGGTGCTGTTTGTATTCAACCCCCCCCCCCCCTTCTACAAACACATTGGGACCTAACAATTGGTATCAGAGCCTTCTGATTAACGAACAAATCAAGATCCTAGACTTTTGTGATTTTTCAACTCCTTGAATTTTTATTTATTCAAAAATTCATAATGACTTCACAAAAAGTTGGAACCGTTAAAATTCCATTATTTGATAAAGATAATTATATCATGTGGAAGAAGAAGATGCTATTATTTTTACAAGTTGCAAATCCCAAATATCTGAACTTGTTAAAGAAGGGTCTAAAAACTCCGATGGTTATTGAACCAGAGGTGATAGTAGATGATGTTGTGATTACCAAAGCTAGAACCTATCCAAAAGAGCCTGAAGATTTTACTCCTACTGAAAAGGAAGAAGCCTCCTTGGATGCCAGCCTTCAATTAATATTAATTGATTCCCTTGATCCATTGATGAACAGACATGTGATGAACTGTAAAAATTCCAAACACATGTGGGAAACTATTGAGGTGATTAATGAAGGCACATAGGAAGTTAGGGAGAACAAGTTGGAGATCCTAACCTCTGAGTATGAATATTTTCAATCAAATCCAGGAGAAGGAATTACTGAAGTGTTTGAGAGGTACAATGCGTTGATCAACAACCTGAACATAAATGGGAAATATTATTCAATCAGGGAGGTCAACAAAAAGTTCCTTTTAACACTGCCAACTCATCTTGAACATAGAATCACTGCCATTAGAGAAGCTAGAGATTTGAGTGAGATTTCTTTGGACAGGCTCTATGGAGTGTTAAAATCCAATGAGTTGGAGCAGATTCAACAGAAGGAAGTCTACGGGAAGGATAGAATGGTCAGCACATCTACTGCACTTGTAGTTGAAGGTCAACAACAACAGCAATCTCAACAATTGGAGAGAATGGTACAGTGTTCCAAGGATGAGGAAAATATGTTAGTAGCAGAATATGATCCTCCTACTACAAATCAATCAAGTGATGATTTTTATTCTTTGGAAGAGCTGGACCAATTGGAAGATGAGTCAATGGCCCAAATTGTCAAGAGATTCTCCATTGTCAGATTCAAGAGGAATCCCAAGCTTAAGTACAAGTCCAACTACAAAAAATTCCAGAAAGGTGGATCTTCATCCTCTAACACCAGCAGTGGTGGATACAAAACAGGGATGGTTGATCGGAGCACCATCAGATGCTATAACTGCAATGAGTTGGGATACTTTGCCACAGAATGTAGGAAGCCAAAGCAAGTAAGAAAGAACTCTGAAAGGGCTTATCTGGCAAAGGGAAGAAGCTGGGATGATACTGACAGTGAAGATGAAGATGAAGGAAATCTTGCTCTTATGGCTATTGATGGAAAAGCTTTATCGTCAAGAATAGAGGTAAAACTTTCTGATGCTGAAATGGTTTATCATCTAAGAGGTAACTTAGATTGTGCACGTCGTGATAATGAACTGTTAAGTTTACAGATCACAGACCTTGAGAAAGAGGTCAATGAATTAAGACTTGTGCACATTAATCAAGACAAATTAAAAGAACAAGTATCTTTTCTAGAGAATAGAGTTGACTGTTATAGAAAACTCGAAACTATTCTCAAAGACAAGATCACCGATCTTGAGACTAAGGTTAGAGCCTACTTCAATTCTTGTTCGAAGGCTAAAGAGTTCTACAGTAAGCAATCTGTTAATCAAACATCTGGAATAGGTTATGATTATAATGTTGCTATTGGAGAATTAGGCATAAACTCTCCTCCTCGTGTCTGTGCTAAAGGGAGGGAAGTACCACATGTGCTTAAGGGTGTTGATGAACCCCTCTATAAACCATCAATTGTTGAACCATTTGATGCGACCTCTTCTGTTATTCAGGAAGAAATACGTGCTGAAGATCATGCTAATGAGAAGGTTTTTTCCAAGTCAAGTGTGTCGAAAGTTCCAGTCAAAGTTGTGAAAGCAACTGAGACTAACTCAGACACACATGAGTTGGATAACAAAAATGCCATGTCTGCCAAGCATAAATTGCCTACTATTAATCACTCTCATAAAGCATGTGGTGTTTCTAATTGTATGTCTTGTGCTTTTAATATGATGTATGTTTATTTTAATGGTAAGCATATTTCTAATGATAAGACTACTCCTCGTCAGCATGTGAATAACAAGAAGCATGATAGGTCTAAGACTGCTAGTCCTTCTAAGGCTAGAAAGGAGACATTTGTGCCTAAGCTTAAACAGAAATTTGTTAAGGTTGTTTACAAGGTCAAATGTTCAGTCATTGAGAAAGTTGAGGCAATTAAAATTAAAAATGTTGTTTTGCCTGACAAAGGACAGTTCTACAAGTATGCCGGGCCCAACCAAGTTTGGGATCCGAAGAAGGTCTAATCCATTTGTAGTGCAGGGCATTAAACAGGTGTAAACGGTAGTGTGGATTCTTGACAGTGGATCATCAAGACATATGACCGGAGATAGAGCCCTGCTATCAAATATGGATTGAGAAAGTTGGCCCCCTGGTTACCTTTGGAGATAACAGCAAAGGTTTATCTAAGGGATATGGCTGTTTGCAAGCTAGGAATGTTATCATTGTAATTTTGTATATTGTGCTAGGTTATTATCAGGAAGCAGTATCCAACATATAGCACCAGTGACGAGACTTGGGAATATTACGACATATCAAGCACCTGCTGCACATTACACTTGGAATTGAACTCTAGTAAGATGTGTACAAGTGTACTCCTGTTTGGTGAGTCAAAAGAGGATGTCAGTGCACCACAGTTCATGGACTTTGCAGTTGCAGATCTATTGGACTATGCAATCTCTTCTTCACAATCTCACTTCAGGTTGGTATGAACTAGTATACTGCTCAAGCAATCGTCAAGGACATGGTATGGCACTCTAACTGCAGTTACAGTTTTATATGAATAAGTAGAGTCATCATATTAATAACTATCTTATCACTAGGCACAAACATATTGTTTTATATGTGCAGTGATATATTGATAATGCTATCATTGAACTCAAACTTCTTTATACATTAGTGATTTCTTATGTCATGTAAAATCTTTTGAAATCACTATTGTAAATCATTTTCTCTCTATTACCATATCTTCTGTGTTACAGGTTCAGTCTCCAATGGCTTTCTTTCATTGACAGTCATGAGGTTGAAAACCCACAACGTCTATCCCAGAATTTAAAGACAAACACAAAAACAGAACCAACCAACACTCTCTTACCACTAAATGTAGTATGAATGAGCGTGAGGGAGATAGTGCCTTAGTGCACCACATAAGGAAGGTTCTGTAGTCCACCCAGTAGCTCTGTCTCCTACATAGATGAGTAGTATTTAAACCGAGACAACTGCTAGCCCCCATACATCTTCTCAAAAAGATGTAATGGCTGAAAAGGCACATAAACAGTTACTAGATTCATTCTCTCAACAGGGTGCGTCTATTGAAATTTGCCTGTCGGCCAAGGTATCCAATGTAGTGTCACCACTTCAAACATAAACAATTCTTGATGCACAAGGAAAGGTTACACACACAAAGGATGAGTTGACGGAAACAAGAGTTTCGACCATTTTAAGGTCAGATTCGATTGTTCAAGGTTCGTTAATGGACCAATTGCCTTTGGTTCCGTGAGGAGAGGATATTGATCCAAAAGCCATATGTCAGTGGTCAGTGTCTGTCTCCCCAGGCTTAAATCCCCTGAATGCATCTGCGGATAGTGGATCTGACATAGGCGCAGATCGGCAACTTGTTGACAATGATTCAGATATTACCTGATGAGTCACAAGGAAATGTCTTCACAGACATTAGAAGTGAACCTTGATCTTTATGCTAAATTCTTTGGATCATTGTTTACCTTCCCAGAATTCAAATCTGGAACCCTATAAGGGAAACTAGCAACTTGTAAATTATGACTCAGATTCATCTGACGAGTTTAACAAGGATGGGGATTTGTGAACTCCCATTGCACCACCTGTGACCTCCTTAAGGATGGCTAAGGTGATTTTCCTTGCAGGTACAGCTGGAATATGGAGCTATAAGAGGAGTGATACACTTGTAAGAAAGAGTGTAAACACGAGTGGAGAGAAGAGTGAAACACATGTGAGGTACACTAAACAGAATCACACACTCACTGTGAGGAAGAAAGAGAAACTACTTGTTATTTCTTTTCCAACCAAGTGGAATATGAGAATTCCTTCAGACGACGGCATACATTCCTTCTTTAAGGGGGATATAAAAGCTTAAGAAATAGTTTGGAGGATTCCTCAACTAAGGGGGAGAAATAGCAGGGAGGAAGAAAAAGATCATATGTACACTACACCACACCATTGTTGTTTGTAACTACGGATCCTATTGTACGGGAGAGGTGGTAAACACAAGGTGATTTTCTAGTAAGGGAAGAAGCTGTTTTCAAAAGGGCAGTACCATTGGTTTTTATCTGCGGATCCTATTGTACAGGAGAGGTGGTAAACGAAGGTGATCTTCTTTAATCAGTTGATTCTCATAGGGGGGAGAAACAAGAGAGATATGAGCTTCTCAATAGGAAATGTTGTTGTACAGAAGAAAATGGAACTACTTGAAGATATGTTCAGTCTAGAGGAACATCTTATTTGGAATCTGGAAAATGTTATATTTATTCCAGAAACTTTTCTGCTATTTACTTTGCATTTCTGTTTATATCTTTTTCTTATTTGTTAGTTGAGTTATCCTCTAGGTATTTGTGTGTTATTGTCTAACAAACAAATAGGGGGAGATTGTTAGTCATATGTCATAGGCCTATTTGTATATTCGAGGATTCAACTCAACTCAAATAAGAATGTAATAAGTAAATAGTGGATCTATCGTCAAAGAGATCTCACAACGTAACATCTGTCAAAGGATTCAGAAACAAGGTTCATCTACAGACTTGAGGAATTTATTCACTGGAAGAAGTTCAAGAAATTGATCATGCCTCAGTGATATAAATCAAGATTGTGGATTTAATCAAGTGACGGAGATCTCGTCAGAGTATCATTAATTACAAGGATTTAATCTGAAGAAAATCAGAGTATCAAAGTCAAGACATGAAGAAACGTCACGGAAGTTAGTCACTCATGAACCAGACAGTACATCGAGGGTCAACATTGAAGTGGTGGAATTGATTCATAATTTTCAGTGATTTTCAGAAATTTTACAGAAGAATGGATGCTGCTCAAGATTAGTATTAATTCTCTATTAATTAATTAAGTCATATAATTTAATTAAGAAAATAAATTATATCTGCAAAGATTAATTTATTTGATTAATTGAATTAATTGATTAATTAATTCTGAATTAATATTAAGAAGTTTCAGAATTTAAATTGGTTTAAAAATCTGTTTAATTCAACAAGACAACTGATTGTATTAGTATGACAATCGGTATGACAATCAATAGTCATACCGAAAGTCATGCTAATTCAAAAGGATTGTCTTACCAGAATTAGTATAGGATTTAAATCTATTTATTTTCAGCAAAAACAATCTGTTTGAACTACTATGACAATCGGTATGACAATTGATTGTCATACCGAAAGTCTTGCTAGTTCATTCTGATTGTCTTGCCAGTTCAAAGAGATAGTCCTACCGAAAGTCTTGCTGGGCAAAAGAGATTGTCATGCCAGTTCATTCTATTCGGCTATTGATTAAAAAGAAGCAGAAGCAGTTTATTCATTACATTCGAACAGAACACAAGTCAACAAAAGAGAACACAGCAGAAAAGAAAAGAAAATATATCATCCTTCATCTGCAGAAATTCAAGATCAAAATTCTAGTTTCTAAAGTTAAATCCAAACCACTAGAATTATTTATCTTGTTCTTGTGTAACAATCTGGCGGATCAAAATCCCTAGAACTTAATCTCAAATAGCGTTTAGCATTTGATTCTAATTATTGCAAAAATAGAAAAAGTTCATGTCGAATTTATTCTAAATTTGTGATAATTAATTTGAGATTAATTCCTTGTAATCGATACAGTCGTTGTAACACCTTTCAAGTTTAATAATATTCTTATTTAACTTGAATTTTGTTTCACATTTATTATTCCGCATTTATCGATTATTTGGTGCTATTTGTATTTAACCCCCCCCCCTTCTACAAACACATTGGGACCTAACAAAAACCCACCCCTTTAGAACATCTAATAATCCCTAAATAAGAAACCCCCAAATTCAATCAAGAACATTCAAACGAATATAAACCCTAATTATACAATTCGAGAATCAAACCCTAATTTGAACATGTTATTGAACTCCAAATCGATCATATGACATACCAAAATGATCAGGAAGAAAAGATCTATAACATGCAAGCATCAAATCATCCCAACAGCTCGAACAAAAATTCATACTTTTAATTCTTAATAATTCGAATATAAATCAGTTTATAGGAAATTACCCATTGATTCTGGGTTGAAATTGATGGCAGAATCAGATAGGAAATTTTTCAAGCTTCGATTCGAGTATATGCACGCCTTAATCCGATATCGGTAACGCTTCCGAATTTATGTTTGATTACGAAGAAAAGTTTATAATTATAGTATTTTCTTTTTAAAAACTCTGTAAATACTGTTTGCAAATGATTTCTGGTACGAAATAAAATACGGTAAAGGCTATTTATAATTACGGAAAATTAGTATCTCGTTGGATCATTCTAGATACAAAATGGTACGTTTATTTATAAAAATGATCCAAACGGTACCGATTTTTGGGATAATTATCCAAATCAATACCATTTGTACTGCGGTCTTGGTCTCAGCGCCTGGTTACACGTATTACGGGGTGATAATTGTGATAGTTTAATAAAAAGATCCTGTTTGTCGAAATACGAGTTTTATTGATTTACCGAAACGAATAATGTATCAAAAATATTATGCCGGGACCCGCACAGGATAAACCGTACGCCGGATTGGAAAAGTCGAAACATGAAAAATGCTCGGAATATTGCAGTTAGGTTAGGAAAGAGTTCTCGGAAGAGTTTCGAGTTATAAAAATGTAAACGGATGACGTCGGTTGGTTCCCGATTGTATAAAATAGTTTTTAAATACTCGGAAAAAGATTTTTTAAAATCCATATATTTCCTATAAAATCATAAATCAACATAAAAATAATTAGGAAGATATGATAATTATCTATATTTTTTTTTGGACATATAAAAATTAAAATACTCAATTAATATAATTTTTAAACATCCAAACACATATAACACTTAACAAATAATTCACAGAATAGATACTGAACATATATAATAATTATCTATTAGCAAAAATAATTACACGATATATCCCGGATATTACATCCTTCCCCCCTTAGAAGGATTCTGTCCTCAGAATCTCCTAAGAAAACAGATGAGGGTACTTTTCTCTCATATCACTTTCTAACTCCCAAGTTGACTCTTCAACCTTTGGGTTTCTCCACAATACTCTTACTAACTTTACCACTTTATTTCTTAATGCTTTCTCTCTTTCCTCTAGAATTTCTATCGGACTCTCTACATATGACAAATCTTCCTGAAGCTCTATTGGTTCATATTCTATTACATGCCTGAAGTCTGGATTATACTTCTGAAGCATCGATACGTGAAAAACATTGTGAATGTGCTCCATGTGCGGAGGTAACGCCAACTCGTAAGCTACTTTGCCAACACGCTTTAGAATCTCAAAAGGTCCAACGTATCTTGGGCTCAGCTTTCCTTTCTTTCCAAATCTCGTTAATCCCTTCCACGGTGATACTTTCAGTAATACCAAATTTCTTTCTTTGAATTCCATATTTTTCCTTGATTGATCTGCATACTTCCTTTGATGATCTTGTGTTGCTATCAATCTCTTCTGGATAACTTCAACAACTTCCTTCGTCTGCTGTACTAATTCAGGTCCAAGTATTTTGCGTTAACCTACCTCGTCCAATACACTGGAGATCTGCATTTGCGTCCGTAAAGAGCTTCATAGGGTGGCATCCCAATACTGGCGTGATAACTATTGTTGTAAGCAAATTCTATGAGGGGTAAATACTTGTCCCAACTTCCTTTGAAATCAATAGCACAAACACGTAACATGTCTTCGATTGTCTGGATCGTTCTTTCACTCTGGCCGTCCATTTGTGGATGGTAAGCCGTACTCATATTCAGTCTCATTCCCAGACATTCTTGAAAACTCTTCCAAAATCTTGAATTAAATCTTGGATCTCGATGGGATACGATAGACACAGGAACTCCATGACGAACTATGATTTCTTTCAAGTACATATGGACTAACTTGTCGAGTGAAAATCTTTCATTTATAGGCAGAAAATTAGCTGACTTGGTAAGTCTATCCACTATAACCCAGATGGCATCATGATTAGCCTTTGTCCTTAGTAATCCAACTATAAAATCCATGGCAATATGCTCCCACTTCCACTCTGGAATCTTCAATAGCTGTAGAAATCCACTTGGTCTCTGATGCTCTGTTTTAACTCTCTAACATGTATAACATCTGCTAACCCATTCCGTAATTTCCCTCTTCATATCTGGCCACCAATAATTTTCCTTTAAATCTTTGTACATTTTGGTACTCCCTGGATGGATTGAATACCTTGAACTATGAGCTTCCTGTAAAATTTCATTCTTCAACTCCGTTACTGGTGGAATCCAAATTCTAGAAGAAAACCTAAGAATACCTTGATCGTCCTTTTGCGTGCACAATTCTTCACCTACCAAACGATTTATGTCATGATCCATTACTTCTTATTGACACTTCTTTATCTTCTCTAACAACTCTGGCTAGAAAGTCATACTATACACTTTTGCTTCATCAGGCTTGCAAACTCTAATCTCCAATTCCAGTTTCTGAAATTCCTTATATATTTCTTCGGGTACTGATAACACATTTAACTTTTCCTTCCAACTCAACGCGTCCCCTACAACGTTCACTTTACCGGGATGATAATTAATTGTACAGTCATAATCCTTGATCAATTCTAACCATCTCCTTTGTCTCATATTAAGCTCCTTCTGTGTGAATATGTACTTTAAGCTTTTATGATCCGTGTAAATCTCGTATTTTTCTCCATATAGATAATGTCTCCAAATTTTTAAAGCGAAAACTATGGCTGCTAGCTCCAAATCATGAGTAGGATATTTCTATTCGTGTGGTTTCAGTTGCCTTGACGCATACACAATTACTTTATCATGCTGCATCAGAACATATCTGAGTCCTTTATGAGAAGCATCACTATAGATTACGAAATTTCCTTGATCGTCTGGAAGTGACAAAACAGGTGCCGTGATTAATCGTTGCTTCAATTCCTGAAAACTTTCTTCGCATTTATCGTTCCATATAAACTTTTGATTTTTCCGTGTAAGCTTTGTCAATGGTATTGCAATCCTTGAGAAATTTTGAACGTATCGACGATAATATCCTACTAATCCCAAGAAACTTCTTACCTTTGTTGGTGTTCTCGGTCTTTCCCAATTTGTAATTGCTTCAATCTTTGCTGGGTCCACTTTGATCCCTTCATTACTGACTATGTGTCGTAAGAACTGAACCTCCTGTATCCAAATTCACACTTCGAGAATTTAGCATATAACTTCTTTTTCCTTAAAATCTCCAAAGCTGTTCTTAAATGTTCTGCATAATCCTCTTCTGTCTTTGAATAAATCAAAATGTCGTCTATAAACACAATAACAAACTTTTCCAAATATTCCTTAAAAAAAAATTCATCAGGTCTATAAACGCTGCCGGGGCATAGGTTAATCCAAAAGACATCACTAAAAATTCATAATGTCCATACCTCGTCCTGAAAGCTGTCTTTGGTATATCTTCTGGCTTCATCTTTAGTTGATGATATCCCGATCTTAAGTCGATCTTGGAGAAGTACTTGGCTCCCTTCAATTGGTCAAATAAATCATCAATTCTAGGTAACGGATACTTGTTTTTTATTGTAAGCTTGTTGAGCTCCCGATAATCAATGCACAGTCTCATGCTTCCATCCTTCTTCTTGACAAATAATACCGGTGCACCCCACGGGGATACACTGGGTCTGATTACTCCTTTTTTTAAAACCTCTTGCAATTGCTTTGCTAGTTCCTTCATCTCAACGGGCGCCATTCTATACGGGGCCTTGGATACTGGTTCTGTTCCAGGTGCTAAGTCGATTGCAAACTCAATTTCTCTATCTGGAGGAAGTCCTGGTAACTCATCGGGAAACACGTCTAGAAATTCATTAACTACTGGAATATCTTCAAGTTTTGCTAGCTCCTGACTTCTATCAATCAGATATACCACGAAATGCTCGCATCCTTGTCATAGTAACTTCTTGGCTTGAATCACCGTTAAGAACTTCTTTGCTTGCTTCTGGCCTTTGAACGTTACTATCCTTTCGTCTGGCATCTTCACCATTACCTTCTTATTTCGATAATCTATCTGGGCATCGTGCTTAGATACCCAATCCATTCCTAAGATAACGTCAAATTTACCTAACTTAAATGGTATCAAATCTACACAAAACTTACTACCGAAAATCCCAATCTCACAATTCCCATAAACTTGATTAACAGATACACATTCTTGATTTGCTAATTCCACAGTCATTATTTCATTTAGATACTCAACTGGACAATTTAACTTACTAAAAAAATCTTGAGAAACAAATGATCGAGTTGCTCCCAATTCTATTAACGCTTTGGCACATAAAGAATTCAAATTAAATGTACCTGCCACGACATCAGTATCCTGGATAGCATCCTTCACAGATATATCAAAAACTCTAGCCCTTGGAGTCTCATTCACTGCTGGGGTAGATCCCATAATCCTCAATGCATTATTGACTGGGGCTGGTGTCTTGCAATCCCTGGCTATATGTCCTGGCTTCCCACATTTAAAGCATGTAAATCCAATGGCTGGAACCTTCACTGCTGGATTCCAGATAGGCTGATCCTTATTTGCTGGCTCTCTCTCTGGCTGATTCCGGCACTCCCTCGAATAGTGCCCTTTCTGATTGCACTTGAAACAAACCACATTCAACTTATTACAAATTCCTTCATATTTCTTCCCACATACCTGGCAATCTAGAAAAGTTAATCTCAACTGATTCGGCTGATTCACATTAACTGGATGGTTGCCCTGGCCTCCGTCGCCTACATTTTGTCTCTTGAAATTAAAATTTCTCCCTAGCTGAAACTTGCCTTTCTTAAAATTTGGAAACTTCCCTGGTTGTGACTGACCTTCATTCCCTTCAAATTTCTTTTTCTTACTTTCCTTCTCCTTCTGTGACATCTCACTCTCTGTCTTCGCAATCATGGCTTTCTGTACCACTCCTGCATAAGTATCCAACTCAAAAATGGCTACCTTTCCTCTGATCCATGGCTTCAGACCTTGCTGGAATCTTTTAGCCTTCTTCCTGTCAGTATCCACATATGACGGCACATACCTTGACAACTCTTCAAACTTACTCTCATAATCTACCACCGACATATTTCCTTGCTTTAATTCTAAAAACTTTAGCTCCATCTGATCCTGAACAAACTGGGGAAAATATTTTTCTAAAAACAATTTATTAAACCTTTCCCAAGTAATAACATCTGTTCCTTCCAATGTCTTCACAGTTTCCCACCAATAGGTGGCTTCATTCTTCAAATAATAGCTTGCAAACTCAACCTTCTGTTCTTCCTTTACTTTCACTAAAGCAAACGACTTCTCTATTTCCTTTATCCAAACATTTGCTTCAATTGGATCTAAGGAACCTTTGAATTCTGGTGGGTTTACCGCCTGAAAAGTTTTGAAAGTTACCTGGGGATTGGTCTGTCTTTGTTGTTGTTGTGCCAGGTGAACTGTTTGTTGGGCCAAGATTTGAAGAATCTGGGCTATTGTTGGGTCTATGGGTCCTGGGTTTGCATTCTGATTTGTATCATCTTGGTTGTTATTGTTGTTGTTGTTGGTTTCTTCATTCTTGGTATTGGTGAGGGTATTTCTTCTGGGAGGCATTTTTCTGTAAAGAATCAAACAACTTATTTAGCTTTTAAATCAAATCCTTTGCATAAAAGAAAAGTTTTGTAAAACAGAAATATCTCTTTTCGAAAACAGTTGTAACATTTGAACTAAGTAAATTGCATGCTTCTTTACAGAATATAAACAGTTATAGGAATAGGGTACATGGTATCACAAGGGTATAACTGGTGCAATAAATAAGGTAAAGTAAAACATGTGTAGTAAAGCAAATGACAATGCCGAAAAAGAAAGAAGTACTGATATATATAGATCAAAAGTTTTAGGTAGTACACGCGTAAAGATGCTTTAGAAGTAAAAGCAAAAGGGTACAACAACCTACTCACTAGTCAGCAGATCTAGTCTATAAATACAACTCAAAAGTCTACTAATACATACTACACACTACTGTACATACTACACAGCCATAATAACTCTGATCAGCATCTCCATCTCTGTATCTCGGACTCATGGCAAGTCTGGACCTCCAATCTCCTCAAGCTCCTCTAGAACCCACTTAGCCCACTCCACTAGAAAATCAGGGGTGATGTCCTCATGAGTAGCATCAACAATCCTCACAGTAGCTGCTCTACGAAACACCTGGAGCCTCTCTTTGAGTCGCCTCTCACCACTCCCAACCTCTCTGGTACACATGATATGTAATAACTCCTGAATCTGACCCTGTCAGAATTGCTGCTCCATAAGGAAAGCCTCAAACTGATGATATGGGACAGGATATGAAGAGAACTGGAAAGGTACTCCTGTAACTGAATGACCAGTAAAGCCTGAATCAGCAGGTGGGGGTCCTCTGATAGGTGGCCTCATGCCTGGGGGTGGAATAGCCTGCAGTGGTATGGGCTGCAACACAGGTGGAGGTAGAATAGCCAACACTGGTGGAATAACATGACGTGGATCTGAAGATGGTACTCCAACTGAAGGCTCTGAGTGATCAGCTGATACGGGGATGAAAAAGTCGGCCATCGTTGCTATCTGAAATCATATCGCAATATAAGAATCTCGAACCGTGACGCAAATCATACTAGTACCTATTATACCGTAGCACTCAACCTCTCGATGTTCTATTTTTCTATTTCTTACTTCTGATCCTAACTCTCTACCCATTCCCGTCAACCTAGGCTTGTGTCAGTGACTTATAACTTGTAGCTCTGATACCAAACCTGTGGCACCCTCCAAACCCGGGTCAGAAATTTGGGGTCCACACACACACACCTTATTTATAACCTGCTTATAACAATAATAAAGATAATAATAATATGCAGTGACCCTACTTACCAACTACCACGGACCGCAACAGGTTAAAGTATGCACACAAGCCAAACACACACTTATATTACAAACCGTCAAAATCCCAACTATTCAAACTCAAAACTGAGTATTAAACATTATTACAAACTTCTACAAACTTAAATTATCTCAAAAGATGCCTACTAGCTTAACTCGATCAACCTGAACCCCTAGCTCTCGCGCTGGACTGGGGATCCTCGCTACCAACTGGATCCTTCTTAACTGAAAAAGAACATAAACAACATCGCACAAATGAGCTAACTAGCTCAGCAAGTCACAATGACAAAACTGAGAATAATGATCATCAAGTGAAAAGGGTAATGATATCAAGTGAACAATGAATTATGATTTAGAATTTGATATTATATTTTCATTTTAAAAAAAAAACAAGGTTAGGCTGCTGATCAGTCACGCACTAACCCCGAGCAAAGCACACAGCACTGCTCTAACTACTGGATCCAAGGCACACATTGGCCTAACTTGACCATTAATATGGTCTGACCATGAATCTAGTCCACAATTTTATAAAAACAATCCAATTCTAACATAATAACAGAATAAACAACGTAAAGCAATAAACAGAATCATAAACAACATTGAATATTCGATAAGGAAATGGTTTCAATCTTTACAAGGGATAAGTATGGCAATTTCAAAGCTTGACTGTTAGGTAATGAAAGAATTGGATAACAAAGGAATCAATATTTTAGGGTTACCAGGAATTGGTCTTTCAAAGCATAAGGTACAATGGTTTGAGTATGTAAGTAATTTGATTCAGTGTTTGGTATTTAGTTTGTATGTATTTGTGGGGTAGTATCGTATATTTGTGGTTCGTATTTGGGTGTACAACAATCAATGGTATAGAAAGAATAAGGTTTACGGCTCAAGATCAATAACTGGAATCAGGGTTTTGGGTTCAGTGCTTCAAAGCACTTGCAATATAAAACAGGACTATCAGTCAACTACAATATATCTCGAGAAAGTTCAGAACACTTGCCTGGTACTAGCTTGCTATACTGCACTAACTTCCAATCACAACCGTCTACTCCTCGACTATCTGTTTCCCTTTCCTACGCCTTGCCTCTTCTGCTCACATATCATAAGCATCTACAAATACTCAACTTATGAGATTCTATTTGATACACACTTCTATCTATCCTTCGTTTCATCCAAATCCGATTAACGGATTGAAAGTTACGCTATAGACAAGTAAACATCGAACATATAGATCAACAGTCAAACAACAAGTCACATATAACACATAACACGTCAAATAATCAATGACATATTATTTATAAAGGAGTCTCGGGGCATAAACAGGCTTTCGGGTATTTAAAATGATTTTTAAAATATTTTCCAGAATTAAAACGGGTCGTTGGATAAATTTTAAAGTAATAAACAGGGTACGGTTGGCCAATTATGGCTTCAAAACAATTTTATAATAATTATAGAGCCTTGAAACCAATTTAAAATTATATTTTAAAGCTCGAAACTATTTTTCGGAATTTTAAATCATTTTTAAATAATAAATCTAATTAAATAATTAATTAAAATCAATTAATCAATTAATTTTCGAATTAGTTGACCAATTAATTAATTAAATATTAACTGAAATTAATTAACTAATTAATTCAGATTTATTTTTGAATTAAAAAATAATTTTTGGAAATGAAAATAATCATTTTTGGAATTAAAATAATCGTTTTCAGAATTTTTGGAAATTAAAAACAATTTTTAAAATGATTTTTATAAAAGAAATCCTATTTTTGAAAATTAATAAAAGATAAATACTATTTTTACAAGTTTTGTAAACAGAAATCTTGTTTTTGAAAACTTTTTAAAACACAGGGACTACTTTGCAATAACACAGAAAGGTCAGAGACCTTTCTGCATTTTTGCCATCCCCTTCACCACGCCGTCGGCGCAACCATTGCCGGCGACTCGAAGCTTTCCGGCGAGTCTAATAACAGTCCATAACACGACCAAACAAACGGGGAAACGTAGATTACAACCTTAGGAACTTATTCATGTAATTTATTCCATCAAACAAGCTGTAAATCGATCGTAATAACCCGAGGAAAACTCGTCGCCGGCGAGTTTATATAAAATCCGGCGAAACTTCAAACGACAACTCCGTTCGATCCAGGAATCGTCTGATAACGTGCTATATATGAATAGATTGCAAATTTCAAGGGGAACAAAACCCACCCCTTTAGAACATCTAATAATCCCTAAATAAGAAATCCCCAAATTCAATCAAGAACATTCAAACGAATATAAACCCTAATTATACAATTCGAGAATCAAACCCTAATTTGAACATGTTATTGAACTCCAAATCGATCATATGACATACCAAAATGATCAGGAAGAAAAGATCTACAACATGCAAGCATCAAATCATCCAAACAATAGCTCGAACAAAAATTCATACTTTTAATTCTTAATAATTTGAATATAAATCAGTTTATAGGAAATTGCCCTTTGATTCTGGGTTGAAATTGATGGCAGAATCAGATAGGAAATTTTTCAAGCTTCGATTCGAGTATATGCACGCCTTAATCCGATATCGGTAACGCCTCCGAATTTATGTTTGATTACGAAGAACAGTTTATAATTATAGTATTTTCTCTGTAAAAACTCTGTAAATACTGTTTGCAAATGATTTCTGGTACGAAATAAAATACGGTAAAGGCTATTTATAATTACGGAAAATTAGTATCCCGTTTGATCATTCCAGATACAAAATGGTACGTTTATTTATAAAAACTGATCCAAACGGTACCGATTTTTGGGATAATTATCCAAATCAATACAATTTGTACTGCGGTCTTGGTCTCAGCGCCTGGTTACACGTATTACGAGGTGATAATTGTGATAGTTTAATAAAAAGATCCCGTTTATCGAAAATACGAGTTTTATTGATTTATCGAAACGAATAATGTATCGAAAATGATGCGCCGGGACCCGCACAGGACAAACCGTATGCCGGATCGAAAAAGTCAAACCATGGAAAATGCTCGAAATATTGCAATTAGGTTAGGAAGGAGTTCTTGGAAGAGTTTCGGGTTATAAAAATGTAAAAACGGATGACGTCGGTTGGTTCCCGATTGTATAAAATAGTTTTTAAATACTCGGAAAAAGATTTTATAAAATCCATATATTTCCTATAAAATCATAAATCAACATAAAAATAATTAGGAAGATATGACAATTGTCTATATTTTATTTTGGACATATAAAAATTAAAATACTCAATTAATATAATTTTTAAATATCCAAACACATATAACACTTAACAAATAATTCACAGAATATATACTGAACATACATAATAATTATCTATTAGCAAAAATAATTACATGATATATCCCGAATATTACACTGATTCCCTAGGATACCACAATCCTAGATCAGCTGTACCCTTAAGGTACTTGAAAATTCTTTCACAGCTGTTAAGTGAAGTTCTCTTGGATCTGCTTGAAATCTTGCACAAAGACAGGTAGCATACATGATATCAGGTCTACTTGTAGTTAGATAGAGTAATGAGCCAATCATACATCTGTAATCAGTAATATCTACTGATGTACCAGTATCCTTATCCAATTTTATTGCAGTGGCCATAGGAGTGGATGCACTTGAACAATCTTGCATTCCAAATTTCTTCAACAAATTTATGGTGTACTTAGATTAACAAATAAAAGTTCCTTCTTCATTCTGCTTGACTTGAAGGCCCAAAAAATAGCTAAGTTCTCCCATTATACTCATTTGATATCTTGACTGCATTAGCTTGGCAAACCTTTTACAAAGTTTGTCATTTGTAGAACCAAAAATGATATCATCAACATATATCTGCACCAAAAGTATGTCCTTTCCATGGTTGAGATAGAATAAAGTTTTGTCAATTGTCCCTCTGTTAAATCCACTTTCCAGAAGAAACTGAGCTAATGTCTCATACCATGGTCTTGGAGCTTGCTTAATGCATAAAGTGCTTTATCAAGTCTGTAGACCTGATGAGGAAATTTTGAATCTACAAAACCTGGAGGTTGTTCAACATATACTTCTTCTTCCAATTCTCTATTAAGAAAATCACTTTTTACATCCATTTAAAAGAATGTAAACTTTTTGTGAGCAGCATAAGCCAAAAATATCCTTAAGGCGTCCAATCTAGCAACTGGTGCAAATGTTTTATCATAATCAATTCCCTCTTGTTGAGAGTATCCTTTTGCAACCAGCCTTGCTTTATTCCTTGTAATTATGCCATCACTATCAGTTTTGTTTCTGAACACCCATTTTGTACCAACAACAGATCTATTCTTTGGTCTTGGCACTAGGGTCCAGACTTTATTTCTTTCAAATTCATTTAACTCATCCTACATTGCTTGCACCCAATCAGCATCTTGAAGAGCTTTTTCCACTTTCTTTGGTTCAGCTGGAGAAAGAAAAGAATGATAGAGACATTCATTTAACGTTGTTATTCTAGTTCTAATACCTGCTTCAGGATCTCCAATAATCAAGCAGGTGTATATGCTTTAGTCCACTTCCTTGCAGATGGAAGGTTATCTCTAGAACTGGATGCTCCCCCCATGATCCATGCTGTCTCCATCAACATTTTCTGATACTCCCCTGAAATTATGCTCTCTGATTTGGATCCTTCAGAATTTGAGTTTCCAGAATTATCAGAACTTGGCCCATCAGAACTTGATGAATCAAAATTTGAGTTTCCAGAATTATCAGAACTTGGCCCATCAGAACTTGATGAATCAGGACTTGAAGAGCCTGTTCTAGGTTCTGATGCTTCTTGAGATATGGTTGGATCTTCAATATGCTCCCCCTGCACAAGTGCATTTTCCTTTGGCGTAGTCACCATAGTTTCAATAACATCAGAGTTTGCAGTATCATGATTTAGACTATCAGAATTTACAGAATCAGAATTTAAAACTTCATTCTCAAATCTCAGCTGATCATGATCATCGAAATCTTCAAATCCAGTAATCTTCTTATCATCAAAAGAGACATTGATAGATTCCATGACAACCCTTGTTCTTAAATTGTTGACTCTGAAGGCTTTTGTGGAAAGTAGATATCCAACAAAAATTCCTTCATCAGCTTTTAGATCAAATTTTGATAGATGTTCAGGAAGAGTCTTAAGAACAAAAACTTGCATCCAAATACATGAAAGTACTTCAGATTTGGTTTCTTTTTCTTCACCATCTCATATGATGTCTTTCCATGCTTGTTGATAAGTGATGCATTCCGAGTAAAACAAGCAGTCTGCACAGCTTCAGCCCAAAAGTAGGTTGGTAACTTTGCTTCATCAAGCATAGTTCGTGCAGCTTCAATAAGAGTTCTATTCTTTCTTTCAACAACTCCATTTTGCTGTGGAGTTCTAGGAGCAGAGAATTCCTGCTTTATTCCATGGTCTTTGCAGAATTCTTCCATAATCATATTCTTGAACTTAGTGCCATTATCACTTCTTATGATTTTCACAGAGTCTTTGACCAATTTATCCAGTTGTTTGACATGATCAATCAAGATAGATGCAGTTTCACTTTTTGTGTGCAAGAAATACTCTCATGTGTATCTGGTAAACTCATCTACTATGACCATAGCATATTTCTTCTTTACAATAGACATGACATTCACTGGACCAAATAGATCAACATGTTGTAGGTGATAAGGCTCAAGAATTGAAGATTCAGTCTTGCTCTTGAATGAAGATTTTCTTTGTTTTGCCTTTTGACATGAATCACAAAGGCCATCAGGAGCAAATACTGATTTTGGCAGTTCTCTCACAAGATCTTTCTTGACTAGTTCATTTATATTGTTGAAATTTAAATGAGAGAGTTTCTTGGGCCAATCCCAGCTTTCTTCAATTGATGCTCTGCATAATAGACAGATTGCAGAACCATCAGAACTTGTTGAAATCTTGGCTTCATAAATGTTACCATGCCTGTATCCTTTCAGAACAACTTTGCCTGTAGATTTGCTTACAACTTCACAGTGTTCTTCAAAGAAATCCACATGATAACCTCTGTCACAGATTTGACTAACACTTAGCAGATTGTGTTTGAGTCCTGAGACTGGAGCTACTTTTTCAATGATGACATTCCCAAGATTAATATTGCCATATCCCAGAGTTTTTCCCATGTTTCCATCTCCATAAGAAACTCCTGGGACAGCTTTCTCCACAAAGTCTGATAGCAGGGCTTTATTTCCAGTCATATATCCTGAACATCCACTGTCCAGAACTAGGATGTTTTTCCTGTTGCCCTGCAATCATAAAGACCACTAATGATTAGTTTTAAGGACCCAGACTTGCTTGGATCCTTTGGCCTTAATAAGTTTGTTAACATTTGGAGCGGATTTAACATCAGAGTTTATGTTAACATTTTTCTTATCAGAATTTATAGTATTAGACTTTGCATCAGAACTTATACTAGAAGGAATAATGCTAACTTTCTTTAAAGAAGGTTTTATTTGATAATAATCATAGTATAAAATATGATATTCCTTACAAGTATAAATGGAATGCCATACACTACCACAATGAAAACAAGGATTTTGTGGCTTAAACCTAACAGACTGACTCTTAACTCCTGACTTAGAAGGTAAGGAGTTTATATTCTTATTCTTCCTGCAAAAAGAAGGCAGATGGTTATAATTCCCACAGTTTTAGCATTTCTTTCTAGGAGCATAAGGAACAAGCATATAATTATTGCTTTTATTCACACCTTCCTTTCCATTCCTATTTTTCCTAGGTGGCTTTACTTTGTTTACATTCTTAATCTCTTTCAGCTTATACTTAAGCTGCTTCTTTGTCATTAAGCCTATATTAACTTCAGCTGGTTTATCATGTTTTAACTTATCAGAAGTTGACTCTACCTTAACTTCTGTCTCAATATCTTTCATCTTTTCAGAATCAGACTTTACAGTTTTAGCTACAAACTTAACATGATTTACGTTTGGCTTATTAGTCTGTTTAACAATAATTTGTTCAGTTCATGTTTCTCTTTTATCATCTCCATAACCTAAGCCCTCTTTTCAGTTACCACTACTTAGTAAATTCTGAGTTGTTCTGCCAGAGTTAGTCCAAATCCTGATAATCTCTCTTTCCTTTTCTAACTCAGTTTTTAGAGATTGATTTAATTTTAGCACTTCATCTCTAACATAAAAAGCATAATCTCTTTCTTTCTGAGTTTGATCGAACATAACTAACTCATTTTCTAAATAGTCATTCCTTTTCTTAAAAGCCAGATTTTCAGAAGTTAACCTATCACATGTTAAAGTCTGATCTCTATAGCTAATGAATATGGTTTTAAGATAAGATCTCAACTCAGTAATATCATCAGTATGAAAAGCATAAGTTATTTGAGGTACCTTTAACTCAGCAGCTTCAGAACTGCTATCAGCATTTGCCATCAAGGCATAGTTCACCTCATGTTCAGAATCAGAAGTGCCTGTCCAACTTTTCTTCTTTGTGACAAGTGCCTTGCCTTTGTCACCTTTTCTTTTCTTGCAATCTGGAGGTATGTGGCCTTTCTCACCATAATTGTAGCATTTAACATTTGAGTAATCTCCTCTGTCAGACTTTCCTGCTTTGCCTTCAGATTTTCTGAATCCCTTCTAATCAGAACTTCCACTTTTCCTGGAAAACTTCCTTCCCTTTCGGAATTTCTTGTAGGCTATCTTTGTGATGCCCTTCACCATAAGAGCACACAATCTCATCATCTCTTCATCAGCATCCATCTCAGATAGACTTTCAGTTTCTGAATCCTCATCATTATCAGAATTTGATGACTTAGTATCAGACTTTGTGATGAGTGCCTTTTCTTTGCCTTTCTTTGAGACAGCCACTTTGGGGGATTCCTCCCCATCCTTAAGAGCAACTGTTCTTGACTTTCTCCCATGCCTCTTGCTTCTTTGATCCATCTCAAGTTCATGAGTTTTGGGCATACCATAAATTTCATCAAGAGTAGTTTCATCAAGAGCATAGTTGTCTCTTATAGTAGTTTCCTTCAAATCCCAACTTTCAGGAAGAAGTAAAAGGAATTTAAGATTAGTATCTTCAAGATCATATTCCTTATCCACCAGTGACAGATCATTCAAGAGTTTGACAAATCTGTCATATAAACCAGTTAATGACTCATCAGGTTTTGAGTCAAAGTGCTCATACTCTTGAGTGAGTATAGTCCTCATGTTCTTCTTAATTACATCAGTTCCCTGGCATCTTGTCTCCAAGGCATCACATATCTCCTTTGCAATCTTGCAGTTAATTACCCTATTTGACATGACATTATCAATGGCACTATGCAAAAAATGCCTTACCTTTACATCCTTGGCAATAGATGAGATATCTTCAGCTGTATATTCACTTTTCTCCTTTGGTATAGTCTGTGCTGGCTGATCTGCAACTACAACAGAGAGCTTGGTTGGCTTATGTGGTCCTTCATTAATTCTATCAAGGTATTCTGGATCTGTAGGTTCCAGAAACATAGTCATCCTCACTTTCCATATGGGATACTCAGAAGGTTTCAGTATGGGAACCCTAATAGTCTCATATCGATTATGGATTTGAGTCCTTGGAGTTTCTTCAGTTTTGGTGGGCTTGGTTGGAGTTTGTTCTCCTTCAGACATGATTGTTTTGGATCTTTACTGTATATGTGTTAACAGATTGGCTCTGATACCACTTGTTAGGTCACACACACTGTAGAAGGGGGTTGAATACAGTGTATAGTACAATCAAATCGAATTAAGAATACAAGTATGTAACACATAATTATCTTATTAATAAAACAGTATTGCAATGGAACCGTTCTCTCTCAGTGATGAACAAATATCACGAGAGCTGCTAGGGTTACAATGAATAATTTTCTCAATTATCATAACACATCAAGTGTAAACCCCATGTTGTGTTTATATACTACAAAGTTACAAGATAATCTTCTAATTGATATCGAATATAGGTCTGCATCCTAAAATATATCAATTAGTTATCTTTTCTTCCAAGTCCTCTATTCTTCATAGAATTCTTCTCCATGTATATCTCTTCTTGTTTTAGTCTTGATCTTCTTTCCTTCCAATCAGCCGCCTTCCTTATCTGAAAGTCTTCTTAAGTCCTGATATTATCTTCTGATGAATATCTTCTGATATCTTAAGTCCTGATAACTTAAGTCCTGATAACTTAAGTTCTGATAACTTAAGTTCTGATATCTTAAGTTCTGACTTCAGTAGAAGTATTGATTTCCAGTTATGTCCTGATTTGTTCTGTTAGTCAAGATTTGAAAACTAAACACAAATCATTATTAGACATGACATCACATATATATCTAACAAGGAGCCCTTAGCAACCAATCTAGCTTTGTTCCCGACTACTGTGCCATTTTCATCCATCTTGTTTCTGAATACCCACTTGGTATCAATAGGATTCTTTCCTTTAGGTTTGGGTACCAGCTTCCAAACTTTATTCCTTTTAAATTGGTTTAGCTCCTCCTGCATAGATAAAACCTAATCAGGATCTAACAGAGCTTCTTCTACCTTTTTAGGTTCTTCCTGAGACAGATAGCTGTTGTATAGACATTCTTCTTGAGCTATTTTCCTAATTTACACTCTTGAAGATGCATCACCAATGACTAATTCAAAGGGGTGATCTCTAGTCCATTTTCTCTGTTGTGGTAGATTAGCTCTTGATGAATAGGCCTCATAATTGTCTTGATGTGCGACTGAGTTTTGATTAGAAGAAACTCCGCCTGAGTTTGTGGATCTTTGACTTGAAGTTGGGGTCCTTTCTGAGTGTGATCTGTATTGAATTTCAACTCCTATTGATGGCTCAACGGATGTTGATCTTTTTCTTTCGACGAATGATGCACTTGGTCTTTCGACGGATATTGAAATATGTGCTTCATTTGTTGTAGACTTTTCTGCAATATCTGTAGATATTGTTTCTTGATCACTTTCATCATCACAATCATCACAAATCATCTCAACATTGTCAAATTTGAGGCTTTCATGGAAATCTCCATCTTACAGTCCTTCAATCTTCTTATCATCAAACACAACATGTGCAGATTCCATAACAATGTTGGTTTTGAGATTTTAGACTCAGTATGCTTTTCCAACTGCATATCCAACAAAAATGCCTTCATCTACTTTGGCATCAAACTTTCCATGTTGCTCAGTCTGATTCCTTAGGATATAGCATTTACAGCCAAAGACATGAAGAAAGTTTAATGTCGGCTTCCTATTTTTAAACAATTGGTAGGGTGTCATGCATTTTGCTTGATTAGCCAAATAAATATTCTGAGTGTAGTATGCAGTATTTACAGCTTATTCCAAAAAGTATGTTGGTAACTTTGATTATTCTAGCATTGTTCTTGCAGCTTCAATAAGATATATGTTCTTCCTTTCCACCACTCCATTTTGTTGTGGGGTTCTTGCTGCTGAAAACTCATGCATGATCCCATTCTCTTCACAAAACACTCTCAGCACATAATTCTTGAACTCAGTTCCATTGTTACTACTAATTCTTCTAACTTTGAAATCAGGATGATTGTTGACTTGCCTTATGTCATTGATGATGATTTCACTAGCTTCATCTATGGATTTGAGAAAATATGTCCAAGAGAACTTTGAGATGTCATCCACAATTACTAGGCATTTCTTTGAGATGGACAACACATTGACTGGTCCATATAAATCCATGTGCAGTAGTTATAAAGGTTCTTCAATTATTGAATCAAGCTTCTTTTTGAATGATGCTTTGATCTGCTTTCCTTCTTGACATGCATCACACAATGCATCCTTTGAGAATTCCACTTGAGGAATGCCTCTTACCAAATCTTTCCTGACTAATTCATTCATAGTCTTGAAATTAAGATGGGACAACTTCTTGTGCCATAGCCAACTTTCATCTTGACTTGCCTTGCTAAAGAGACAAGTGACAGATTCTGTATTTGATGAGATGAAGTCAGCTAGATACATAATTTCTTTTCTCATACCGGTGAGAACCACTTTGTTGATTTTCTTATTGGTCACAACACAAGCTTCAGAATTAAATGTTATTGAGTTGCCCTTGTCACAAAGCTGGCTGATACTCAACGGATTATGCTTTAGTCCATCCACTAGGGCAACTTCCTCAATGATGACATTGTCTTTAGAAATCAAGCCATATCCTACAATATAACCCTTACTGTCATCTCCAAAAGTGATACTTGGGCCAACGCTCTCCTTAACTCAGTGAGCAGGGTAGAATCTCCAGTCATGTGCCTTGAGCACCCACTATCCGAATACTAAAGATTCTTTCTGTTTCCTTGGGTCCTTGTTAGGGCGAAATCACGCACTAATATTCACGCAAGTATACGCGTTCGCAAGTAATATAGAATACTTTCTAGTTCGTTCCCTCAGAGACTCAGACTAATTTATTGTCTAATTTAACTCACTCACCAATGTATGACTACTTCTCAATGTTAAGATAATAACACTTAAAATTGTTGATTAAATATTAACTATAATTAACTACTTAATTAACCACTTAACTAACACTTCAATTTATCAATAATAAAACACTCATGAGATCACAACTTCATTATTACTTCCTTCTATAGCCATAGTTATTACCTTTAGCATGTGACAGTGATGATATTAATCGAATAACACGAAACTGATAAAAGCCAACTTTCATTGTACTAATACCATTCTACCAAACATCCACAATTAAGATAGAAGTTGAATAGTCATCAATTATGTTGAGTTCCTATATGTCTACAGAAATTGACAACACAACGATTTAAGCACAAGTTATCCCTTTTTGATTACATAGGGCAAATAAAACTGTTAGAGTTACCCACTAATCATGCACAACGTACATGAACCTATGCTAGCATGGCAAGTTCTAAATCTCAAGATCCATCGTCGCTTCACAAGAGATTAACACCCTATCTTATATGTTCGCGACGCACATAAGACGAATACGCACAACCAATACTAGATATCATGCAATCATCACATACTAAAGTATTAAACAATTAACTAAAGAATTCCATAATAAATCCGTTGCAACCCCATGATCACGATTAGCCCATAATAGAACTTATCGCCATCATGGGTTCATATGAAATCATGATAAACAAACACAAGAAAATAATAACTAAACTGATTATATTAAAACAGAGTACGCCACAAGAGTAAATAAATCAAAGCAAGAAAACTAGCATCCAACGTTACAACGAAACAAGAATCACAAGAATATATGCTTCCTCTTCGTTGCTGTGTGCTAAATCGGTCTTCTTCCTTATCTCCTTCGCTTCTTGCAAAACACAATCTAAAACATAATCTCCTCTTAATACTCTCTGAAAAACGTCTCAAATCTACCTATATAATATTCCCATAAAACTCAGATTACATAGAAGTGGAAGCCAAATAGAAGTAAAAGTCTAAAATAATATATCTTTTTCCCCGACCCTGCGCGGCCGCTCAGCATTTCTGTTACGACCGGCATTTTATGTAATATTATTTGTGAATTTGGTATAATATTAAGTCAAATGAAAATATATTCAATGATTGTACGTTTATGTGAGTGAAAATTTCTGCATTATAAATTTGCTTTGGGTAGTATATGATTTTTCAAAGCAAGAGTTTATTTAATTTCTTTATTTTTGATTTATAAGGAATATTCTAAGCTTTGGAAAAATCTTCTTTTAAAAGGCATTTTGTTCACAAATTTTGAAAATGATTTTATAAAGTCTCTAAAAATACAAGTTAATTTATGGTATAAATTTTATAATTTTTGAACTTGTATTTTATTATATAAAAATAAATCATTATAAATTTTAGTTGTCATATTTATCAAATTACATGAATAACCTTGCATGCAAACTCTCTTCTATTTAATCAAAGGGCAAAGAAGACATTCTCAACCCCACTAACTCACATTTTGCTAACCAATTTACCCCTTTACCCTTGCATGCAAATCTACCTAACTATATTGGAGGGTTACTCTTGTAAAATCTCAAACCCACTCACATTATAGTCAAATCAATGCATAAAAACAAGTCCAAGAAGTGATCATCACCTAACTTCACCCCACCACTTCACTCTCTTCTCCCTCCCTCCTCCCTCACCTCTCGGTTTTTCCCCTCCCCTCTCGGCAACCACCAAAACCGAGCCCCATCCCCTTCTTTCTTCAACTCTCACTCAAACAATCATCTTATATCCAAGTAATTTTACTCCCTATATGTTATTCTTATATATATTTCAAAAGTTTAGAGTGAAAAACCTATGTTTTGACCTTGCATGGTGATGTTTTTGTTAAGCTCAAAGTGAACCTCCTTGATTCTTGTGAATCTAAGGCTTTCACCATGAGATATAGTATCATAGGGTCAAGAATGGCTAGACATAAGAGTGTTACACTTATGAAATGTTGTTCTTACCCTAATCCATTCGGCCATGACTTGATAGGAGCCGAATGGATGGTGTTTTGTTGCCTTGTTACATTTTTGTGTATTTTGTGATGATAACGTGAATTTTATAGTAAAAGCTTGATAAAACCCTTTTGAATGCTAGTTGATCATTTAGTTGTAATCCATGTTAGGCTTGCATGTTGAATTATGATAAAAATTTATTTGGAAATCATGTTGCTTTGGCTCGAAAGATCCGAAAGCATGCATGCATGTAAATCACTTTTGACTTTTTTTGGAAGTTTTGATCATTTAAATTCATGTTGTTAGTGAGCCTTAATTTCAGTAGGAATAATGTATTAATATTGATTTATACTTCTTATTGCATGGTAATAATTCGTGGTTATCTATTATAAAAAAAATATATATATATCTTGTTGCTTCAAGAGCATAAAGGTTTGTGATTTGTAAAGAGTAGTCTCTTTTGTTTTGCCATAGTTGCACCTTAGGTAAGGATGATCTCACCAAGGTTATTTTGAGAAAAAGGGAGTTAGTTCAGTAGAATACCATGTATAGGTCTTTGTTTAAGTTTTGAGTTGTTGTTAGATAGGTTTGTCAAGTCAAAGCCTTGGAAAAATGAGAGTTATAGTTTCTGCAGAAAAATCAGTTTAGTACCCTGAGGTTTAGAGTGAGTTTTGACCATGTCATTGATGTGCACTTTGAGGCCCAAGCTACCAGAAGTTAGTATGGGGAGTATATAATAGGTTTTAGGAGTTGGTTGGAGGTTTGCATGTCATTTGGTTAGGTGCACAAGTAGAATAACAAAATCTGTCCAGCAGGGGACAGTTTTGTTGCAACTTAGAAATAGGGAGATTTGGCCATGTCATGGGTAGGCCCTCATTAGGCCCAATTGGGCCTTAGTTAGAGGGTATGTCAGAGAAGTTTTTCCAACCATAGTTCATAGGATATGAGCTAGAACCATGTGTCACAAGATAATTCAAGTCAGGGCATTTTCTGCCCAGAAAAACAGGGGAACCTTGGACTTTTAGCTTAGGCCCAAGAAGGCCCAAGCCAGGCCTTTGAGCCACATCAAGCTTGTGAGATGCCCTTAGGTCAGGAGAGTCTTGTGTAAAAATTTTGAAGAAAAACTTGTAGTTTAAGAGTGTCTAATGCACTGAAGAAACCTTAGTTACCATTCTGAAATTTGCACCAGTGAGCACTTTCACTTATCACATAGCTTTAGAACACTTAGAAGTGAGTATTAGGTCGACCACCATAGTTGTAAGATATTATAAGGTCAGTAGAGCAAAAGGCACAAGTGAGGGTCAATAGGTTTTGGATAATTTAGGAAAGGCACATTGAGTTAGGAAGCCCAAATTTGAAGACTTTGTTTAGTTAGCAACCAAGTGACTTAAGTGGTGAGTCGAGATTATCCAAGCCTAGTGTGGCATTATGGTGTATATGATGTTATTTGGTATTAATATACGATATGTGATTATGTGGCTACGTGTGTACATTTGAAAATATAATGGTGGATATGAATTAAGTGCGTATAGGCCTAAGTGCCATCCATGTTTAATTTCGGGTTGTAAATAGGTTAAGATGGTAAGAATATATTATAATGAGGATTATTATTATTTATGTAGGATCTCGAGACGAGGGAAAACTTGCCATAAAAGTCGAGTGAAGCTCCAGTTGTTGCTCCTACCAGTCAGACCAGACCAGTCTATCTCAAGGCAAGTGATTCAACTTGACCTTCGTATTTACTGTAAACAGTTCATATATATATCGATGCAATTATCCTGAGTCATTTTGATATATTTAAATCAAGCGTATCTTTTGTTTATCTTTGAGTTACATAGAGATGCCATGAACCCTCGAGTACGTATTGCAAGTAGTTCAAAAGTCTTTCATGATAGTTTAATGCCATGATAAAATAGAGATTTGTTATAATACTTTATTGATCCTTTTGATTATCATGCTATTGATCCCTGAGAAATCTTGATATTGCACCCTGATGCTTTGATTCAACTCTTGAAATAACCTCGATAGAAACTTTATCTTGATACCTAAAAGCCAATCATTTCTTAAATTCATTCATGATTGTTTGATAACCCTATCCTTACCCTAAAGCTTGATACCCTGTTATATCTTGAGCTGATGATCACTTTCTTTATATTTTAACACCTCTATCCTATTGGAACCAGTGATGCTTATCTTCTTGATGTTCTAATACCTATACCTTGTCTACAACCATTGCTTTAAGCCTAGTTTGGCATTACTCTTTCATATTATCCAATAGCCTTGCTCAATTTCCTTGTCAAAGTTCTTATTTATGGAAACCTCTCAATTACCCTAATATAGTAAAGTCTAGTGGATCATGGCCCTGAGATTTAGTGTCATATTTCCAGTGTTTCAAGTTGATCTATAATCCCTTGATAAAAATGATTACAGTCGAAAGAGATTTTGTCATAAATCGGCATCAGTTTTTAAAATGATTAAAATGTGGATTTTTCAGTCCCAAAGGGGGATAAATGTTTTCTTTGAATGGTGGATCTGGACTGAGACGCGAGTCCTTTCCACACTTATATTAGGCTTAAAAGTTGCCTAGGGATTCCCAATAATGTTTTAGAACCCAGCGAGGTTCGGGATTACTTCGCGGCTGATCACCGGCTGTAATCCGTAGCGTCATAAAATGATTTTGATTAAGAATGATTTTAAAATTGTTTTGATGCAAGCATAATGATGCCAACTCACATAAGTTTTATCTCTCGTTATCATTGATTATGTCTTTCCATTGTCATTCCTAAAGGTATATCTCGATTTATGTTTTGCGTTGTACTGTTAGCACTTGTTGAGCTTTTGGCTCACTTCTTGCTTTACCCTGATATTACAGCTAGCAGCTATGGTTAGATTCAAGCAGACTGCCCGTAAGACCTGTGATGCTGATGCTTATGTTCGAGCTCAGGTAGAATAAGTAATAATAGCTGTGAGGATTCGGTATTTGTAATCAGATGTAATAGCTGGTAGTGATGGGCTGTTCCAAACCCTAAACTGTAAGATCTTGGATTGGTTGTGTATCCTTCATTAAAATGATGTAATAGCTATATTTATTTCGCTATTTAAGTTGGGGGTGTGACAGGTTTTGGTATCAGAGCTACGGTTTAGAGTCCCTGGACAGCCCAAATAGGTTATAGGATTTGTGTGTAGGTTATAGATATTATGCGAGAGAGTAGGTTAAGTAAATTATTATTAATACTCCTCTTATTGGTTGTCAGCAAAGGGCGCATTCCTCGTCATCCTCTGGGTCGGAAGACACTATTGCTTTCTCCGTGTATTCTGAGTTGAGGCGCGAGTTCGACATGCTTCAGGGCAAGTACGACCGACTGATAGACCGACTGAAGAACGTGTATCCGGACAGCCGAAACTACGAAGGGAAGCCCAAGGAGCAGATGATTGCGAGACTTGAGACCTTGGTTCAGTACGTCAACACTAAGCTTGAGGAGATGCCAGCACACCGGGACCGTACCAGCCAGTATGTCATTCAGATGGTGGCGAATGAGCTCTAGAGCATTGTGAAGACGCTTCGAGAGGAAAAGACTACCAAGCCCCGTTCAGATGGAGTGGAGCCTTAGTTCTTTCCATTTACCTTTCATGTTGTTGTACTATCAGACTCTATGGAATCCCCAGTTGTTTCCGTCTTTCCTTTAAATAAGCCTGTTATTCCTAGAATCAGACTATGTCCCAATCCTATGTACTGTGACCTTTAAAAATTTCAATAATTATGTGCTATTGTTCCATTTGCTCTCAACTGTTATTTTATGTTTTTATCATCATATCTGCTTAATTTGGAAACTTGACCCCATATGTAAATGAGAATACCATGCGATACCCTCGAATCATTTTATCATTCATATCTGTTATGACACAACTCTTATTTCAGGATCATGCCTCCCAAAAAGAAGAACCCAACAACCACCTTCACCACAGACCCAAACATTCTTCGACTACTGGAAACCTTGCAACAGCAAACCAATGCTATAGCTCAACAATAACTAACTCTTCAACAACGAATTGAAAACCAAGATAACCGTGAGCCACACCAACCACCTGAACCACCAGTACCACCTAGACAAATTGTCACTTTCAAAGCTTTTCAGAATGTGAATCCACCTGTATTTCATGATACCACTGATCCAGTGATAGCAAACACATGGATCAAGGAGATGGAAAGGGCTTTTGAGTTGGTACAGTTAGGAGACGATCAGAAGACGCCGTATGCCACTTACTTCTTGAAGGGAGAAGTCATCTATTGGTGGGAATCAGTAAAAGCTATGGAAGTCACTCAGCAGGTTTCTTGGGAGAGATTTAAGAAGTTATTTCTGGACAAGTATTACCCTAAGTACATGCAGAATCAGATGGAGCTAAAATTTCTCGAGTTAAAGCAAGGGAACATGACTGTACTGGAATATGAGAAGAAGTTCACTGAGTTGTCAAGGTTTGTGACAAAGTATACTAGCACTGAGGAAGAAAAAGCAAAGAAATTTCAGCAAGGATTGGAGCCTTGGATTAGAGATAGGGTGGCTATGTTTGAGCTTGAAACTTATGCGGGAGTAGTACAGAAAGCTGCTCTGATTGAGAATAATGGGATGCAGTCAAGGAAAGAGAGGGATAACAAGAAGAGGAAGGTTCCATTTTATGGAGAAAAGTCTGAAGCTGGAAGTTCGCAAGATCGGAATGTAAAGAGGATTGGTTTCCAGAAGGGCGGAAATTTTCAAAGGAAGGGAAATTTGGGCAAAAGGCAAGAATCAAAAGGGAACAATCAGGCAAGCCAAGGGCAAGTTGGAGAAAACAGGTTCCAGAGGCCAGAATGCAAGCACTGTGGAAGAAGGCACCCCGGAGTATGCAATAAGCTGAGTATGACCTGTTATAGGTGCAATCAGAAGGGACATTTGGCAAACGAGTGCAAGATGCCGAAGCCAGGAGTTACGTGTTACAAGTGTGGGAAGACTGGACACATGGCTAGGGAGTGTAAGGCAACAGGACCAGTCAGAGCTCTGATGAACGTGGCAAGTACCAGTGCAAGCGTGCCAGCTGAGGTATTGGCATTACCTCCACCACCCGCACCAACCCCGCAAGCAACAGCAAGGACATTTGATCTAAAGATGAAAGATGCTGTTCAGAATTCTGAGGTGATAGCAGGTACACTTTTATTCAATAATGTCAAAGCTAAAGTATTGATTGATTCGGGAGCAACAAGATCTTTCATATCAGAATCTTTTGTTGATAAGCTCCAATGTGATAAAACGGTTATGAGTGAGGTAGTAAATGTGGTAATTGCGAACCAAGAGAAGATTCATGTGAATCAATTTTGTCCAAAATGTGAGATTGATATTTCGGGATATAAGTTCTCAGCCGACTTGATACTCTTCAAGCTGGGAGAGTTTGATATAATTTTAGGAATGGATTGGTTAGTAGAGAATAGCGCTCAGATAAATTGTAAGACAAAGAGAGTGTATTTAAAGACGAAAAGTGGAGAGAAGGTAGTATTTAAGGGGTAGAGGCAAGAGCAACTATTTCTTACAATTATTCAGGCTAAGAAGTTACTTAGAAAAGGTTGTGAGTCGTTCCTAGCATATGTAGTGGATTCAGAGAGAGGCAGCCCCAGCATGGAAGATATTCCTGTAGTTAATGAGTTCCCCGATGTATTTCCCGACGAACTACCAGGCTTACCACCAGATCGACAAATTGAGTTCGAGATCAACCTTGCTCCAGGCACGGAACCAGTTTCAAAGGCTCCGTATAGGATGGCACCAGCAGAAATGAAAGAGTTGGCGAGCCAGCTACAAGAATTATTGGATAAGGGAGTGATACGACCAAGTACGTCGCCATGGGGAGCACCTGTTCTCTTTGTGAAGAAGAAAGATGGGAGTATGCGTCTATGCATAGATTACCGGGAGTTGAATAAAGTAACGATCAAGAACCGCTACCCGCTACCAAGGATAGATGACCTTTTTGATCAGTTAAAGGGAGCAAAATGCTTTTCGAAGATTGATTTGAGATCGGGATACCATCAATTAAAGATCAAGGAAGAAGATATTCCCAAGACCGTATTTAGGACCAGATATGGGCATTATGAATTCCTAGTAATGCCGTTTGGATTGACCAACGCTCCGGCCGCATTTATGGATCTGATGAATCGAGTATTTAAGAAGTATTTGGATAAATTTGTCGTGGTATTTATTGATGACATCCTTATTTATTCTAAGTCGGAAGAAGAACATAAGCAGCACCTCTGGATAGCATTGGAGATACTCCGACAAGAGAAGTTGTATGCCAAGTTTACCAAATGTGAGTTTTGGTTAAAGGAAGTTCAATTTTTGGGGCATGTTATTGGAAATGAGGGAGTTAAAGTGGATCCGGCGAAGATTGAGGCAGTTATGAGTTGGGAGAGGCCAAAGACTCCTACGGAAGTGCGAAGTTTTCTAGGATTGGCCGGATACTATAGAAGATTCGTCAAGGATTTCTCGAAGATCGCCACGCCATTGACCAAGTTAACTAGAAAGAATCAAAAGTTTGAATGGAGTGCAGAATGTGAAAATAGCTTTCAAGAGTTAAAACAGAAGTTGGTAACAGCTCCGGTGTTGGTACTTCCAGATGATCAAGGGAATTTTGTAATATTCAGCGACGCTTCACATAAGGGTTTGGGTTGTGTGTTGATGCAACACAGTAAGGTAATAGCATATGCGTCAAGACAGTTGAAGCCGCACGAGTTAAAGTATCCGACGCATGACTTGGAACTAGCCGCCATAGTGTTCGCACTCAAGATTTGGAGACACTATCTCTATGGAGAGAAGTGTGAAATCTACACGGATCACAAGAGTTTAAAGTACATTTTTACTCAGAAAGAGCTCAATATGAGGCAGAGGAGATGGCTGGAATTGATCAAGGACTATGACTGTTCGATAAATTACCATCCTGGAAAGGCGAACGTAGTGGCCGATGCGCTGAGTCGGAAGGAGAGATTGAATATGATGATAACATCAAAAGAGTTATCTGAAGAAATCGGAAAATTGAAATTGGAACTTTGTGCTTATGGGAAAGTCAAAGAAGTTTGTCGTGCAATGACCTTTCAGCCAACACTAATGGAAAAGATAAAGAAGTGTCAAGAGGAAGTAATGGAAAAAGAGAAAAATCAGTTATCTGGAGAAGAGATTAATACTAAAAGGGATGAGCAAGGAATACTAAGGTTTTCATCCAGAATATGGATTCCTCATGTACCTGAATTAAAGAATAAGATCCTCCGTGAAGCCCACCATTCGAAATTTTCAATCCACCCGGGAAGCACCAAGATGTATCAAGACTTAAAGAAGAACTTTTGGTGGCCAAATATGAAGCGAGACGTGGCAGAATGGGTTGCGAAGTGCTATACTTGTCAGAAAGTAAAGGCAGAACATCAACGACCAAGCGGATTAATTCAGCCCCTGAAGATTCCAGAATGGAAATGGGAAAATATCGCTATGGACTTTATAGTAGGACTACCGCGAACAAAATCCGGACATGACGCAATATGGGTTATAATTGATCGTCTTACGAAGTCGGCGCATTTCCTTCCAATAAATGAGAAGTCGTCACTGGACAAGTTGGTTCATCTGTATGTGCATGAAATCGTATTAAGGCATGGAGTACCCGTATCAATAGTTTCAGACAGAGATCCCCGATTTAACTCGAGATTCTGGAAGCAATTCCAGGAATGTCTTGGCACGAAGTTGAATATGAGCACGGCGTATCACCCGCAGACTGATGGTCAGAGCGAAAGGACGATTCAAACAATCGAAGACATGTTGCGCAGTTGTGCAATCGATTTTGCAGGAAGTTGGGACGACCACCTGCCATTGATTGAATTCTCATATAACAACAGCTATCATTCCAGTATCGGCATGCCACCATATGAAGCTTTGTACGGGCGAAAATGTAGATCACCAACAAGTTGGGATGAAGTAGGAGAAGGAAGAATTCTCGGCTCAGAATTGGTACAACAGTTGCATGACTCAGTCAAGTTAATTCAGAAAAGGTTGCTTGCTGCTCAAGATAGACAGAGGAAGTATGCGGATCCAGCGCGTAAGGATGTTCAATTCCAAATTGGCGAAGCTGTGTTGCTAAAGGTGTCACCTAGGAAAGGGTTGATGAGATTTGGCAAGAAAGGAAAGTTAGCACCTAGATACATAGGTCCTTTTGAGATTTTGAGTCAAGTAGGAAAGGTGGCCTACGAGTTGGCCTTACCACCTCAGTATCGGCATGTGCATAATGTGTTCCATTTGTCGTTACTTAAGAAATATAATCCTGACACTAGCCATGTGATAGAATATGAACCCGTAGAAATTCAGGCAGACCTGTCATTTGTGGAGCAACCGGTTAAAATACTCGACTGGCAAGTAAAGAGTCTTAGAAATAAGTCAGTAAAGTTAGTAAAAGTACTTTGGAGGAACCCTAAGGTCGAAGAGTCGACTTGGGAGTTAGAGTCTGATATGCGTTCCCGGTATCCTCATCTGTTCTCTTAGATTCTGGGGACAGAATCCCTTAAGGGGGAGAGGATGTTACGACCGGCATTTTATGTAATATTATTTGTGAATTTGGTATAATATTAAGTCAAATGAAAATATATTCAATGATTGTACGTTTATGTGAGTGAAAATTTCTGCATTATAAATTTGCTTTGGGTAGTATATGATTTTTCAAAGCAAGAGTTTATTTAATTTCTTTATTTTTGATTTATAAGGAATATTCTAAGCTTTGGAAAAATCTTCTTTTAAAAGGCATTTTGTTCACAAATTTTGAAAATGATTTTATAAAGTCTCTAAAAATACAAGTTAATTTATGGTATAAATTTTATAATTTTTGAACTTGTATTTTATTTTATAAAAATAAATCATTATAAATTTTAGTTGTCATATTTATCAAATTACATGAATAACCTTGCATGCAAACTCTCTTCTATTTAATCAAAGGGCAAAGAAGACATTCTCAACCCCACTAACTCACATTTTGCTAACCAATTTACCCCTTTACCCTTGCATGCAAATCTGCCTAACTATATTGGAGGGTTACTCTTGTAAAATCTCAAACCCACTCACATTATAGTCAAATCAATGCATAAAAACAAGTCCAAAAAGTGATCATCACCTCACTTCACCCCACCACTTCACTCTCTTCTCCCTCCCTCCTCCCTCACCTCTCGGTTTTTCCCATCCCCTCTCGGCAACCACCAAAACCGAGCCCCATCCCCTTCTTTCTTCAACTCTCACTCAAACAATCATCTTATATCCAAGTAATTTTACTCCCTATATGTTATTCTTATATATATTTCAAAAGTTTAGAGTGAAAAACCTATGTTTTGACCTTGCATGGTGATGTTTTTGTTAAGCTCAAAGTGAACCTCCTTGATTCTTGTGAATCTAAGGCTTTCACCATGAGATATAGTATCATAGGGTCAAGAATGGCTAGACATAAGAGTGTTACACTTATGAAATGTTGTTCTTACCCTAATCCATTCGGCCATGACTTGATAGGAGCCGAATGGATGGTGTTTTGTTGCCTTGTTACATTTTTGTGTATTTTGTGATGATAACGTGAATTTTATAGTAAAAGCTTGATAAAACCCTTTTGCATGCTAGTTGATCATTTAGTTGTAATCCATGTTAGTCTTGCATGTTGAATTATGATAAAAATTTATTTAGAAATCATGTTGCTTTGGCTCGAAAGATCCGAAAGCATGCATGCATGTAAATCACTTTTGACTTTTTTTGGAAGTTTTGATCATTTAGATACATGTTGTTAGTGAGCCTTAATTTCAGTAGGAATAATGTATTAATATTGATTTATACTTCTTATTGCATGGTAATAATTCGTGGTTATCTATTATAAAAAAAATATATATATATCTTGTTGCTTCAAGAGCATAAAGGTTTGTGATTTGTAAAGAGTAGTCTCTTTTGTTTTGCCATAGTTGCACCTTAGGTAAGGATGATCTCACCAAGGTTATTTTGAGAAAAAGGGAGTTAGTTCAGTAGAATACCATGTATAGGTCTTTGTTTAAGTTTTGAGTTGTTGTTAGATAGGTTTGTCAAGTCAAAGCCTTGGAAAAATGAGAGTTATAGTTTCTGCAGAAAAATCAGTTTAGTACCCTGAGGTTTAGAGTGAGTTTTGACCATGTCATTGATGTGCACTTTGAGGCCCAAGCTACCAGAAGTTAGTATGGGGAGTATATAATAGGTTTTAGGAGTTGGTTGGAGGTTTGCATGTCATTTGGTTAGGTGCACAAGTAGAATAACAAAATCTGTCCAGCAGGGGACAGTTTTGTTGCAACTTAGAAATAGGGAGATTTGGCCATGTCATGGGTAGGCCCTCATTAGGCCCAATTGGGCCTTAGTTAGAGGGTATGTCAGAGAAGTTTTTCCAACCATAGTTCATAGGATATGAGCTAGAACCATGTGTCACAAGATAATTCAAGTCAGGGCATTTTCTGCCCAGAAAAACAGGGGAACCTTGGACTTTTAGCTTAGGCCCAAGAAGGCCCAAGCCAGGCCTTTGAGCCACATCAAGCTTGTGAGATTCCCTTAGGTCAGGAGAGTCTTGTGTAAAAATTTTGAAGAAAAACTTGTAGTTTAAGAGTGTCTAATGCACTCAAGAAACCTTAGTTACCATTCTGAAATTTGCACCAGTGAGCACTTTCACTTATCACATAGCTTTAGAACACTTAGAAGTGAGTATTAGGTCGATCACCATAGTTGTAAGATAGTATAAGGTCAGTAGAGCAAAAGGCACAAGTGAGGGTCAATAGGTTTTGGATAATTTAGGAAAGGCACATTGAGTTAGGAAGCCCAAATTTGAAGACTTTGTTTAGTTAGCGACCAAGTGACTTAAGTGGTGAGTCGAGATCATCCAAGCCTAGTGTGGCATTATGGTGTATATGATGTTATTTGGTATTAATATACGATATGTGATTATGTGGCTACGTGTGTACATTTGAAAATATAATGGTGGATATGAATTAAGTGCGTATAGGCCTAAGTACCATCCATGTTTAATTTCGGGTTGTAAATAGGTTAAGATGGTAAGAATATATTATAATGAGGATTATTATTATTTATGTAGGATCTCGAGACGAGGGAAAACTTGCCATAAAAGTCGAGTGAAGCTCCAGTTGTTGCTCCTACCAGTCAGACCAGACCAGTCTATCTCAAGGCAAGTGATTCAACTTGACCTTCGTATTTACTGTAAACAGTTCATATATATATCGATGCAATTATCCTGAGTCATTTTGATATATTTAAATCAAGCGTATCTTTTGTTTATCTTTGAGTTACATAGAGATGCCATGAACCCTCGAGTACGTATTGCAAGTAGTTCAAAAGTCTTTCATGATAGTTTAATGCCATGATAAAATAGAGATTTGTTATAATACTTTATTGATCCTTTTGATTATCATGCTATTGATCCCTGAGAAATCTTGATATTGCACCCTGATGCTTTGATTCAACTCTTGAAATAACCTCGATAGAAACTTTATCTTGATACCTAAAAGCCAATCATTTCTTAAATTCATTCATGATTGTTTGATAACCCTATCCTTACCCTAAAGCTTGATACCCTGTTATATCTTGAGCTGATGATCACTTTCTTTATATTTTAACACCTCTATCCTATTGGAACCAGTGATGCTTATCTTCTTGATGTTCTAATACCTATACCTTGTCTACAACCATTGCTTTAAGCCTAGTTTGGCATTACTCTTTCATATTATCCAATAGCCTTGCTCAATTTCCTTGTCAAAGTTCTTGTTTATGGAAACCTCTCAATTACCCTAATATAGTAAAGTCTAGTGGATCATGGCCCCGAGATTTAGTGTCATATTTCCAGTGTTTCAAGTTGATCTATAATCCCTTGATAAAAATGATTACAGTCGAAAGAGATTTTGTCATAAATCGGCATCAGTTTTTAAAATGATTAAAATGTGGATTTTTCAGTCCCAAAGGGGGATAAATGTTTTCTTTGAATGGTGGATCTGGACTGAGACGCGAGTCCTTTCCACACTTATATTAGGCTTAAAAGTTGCCTAGGGATTCCCAATAATGTTTTAGAACCCAGCGAGGTTCGGGATTACTTCGCGGCTGATCACCGGCTGTAATCCGTAGCGTCATAAAATGATTTTGATTAAGAATAATTTTAAAATTGTTTTGATGCAAGCATAATGATGCCAACTCACATAAGTTTTATCTCTCGTTATCATTGATTATGTCTTTCCATTGTCATTCCTAAAGGTATATCTCGATTTATGTTTTGCGTTGTACTGTTAGCACTTGTTGAGCTTTTGGCTCACTTCTTGCTTTAACCTGATATTACAGCTAGCAACTATGGTTAGATTTAAGCAGACTGCCCGTAAGACCTGTGATGCTGATGCTTATGTTCGAGCTCAGGTAGAATAAGTAATAATAGCTGTGAGGATTCGGTATTTGTAATCAGATGTAATAGCTGGTAGTGATGGGCTGTTCCAAACCCTAAACTGTAAGATCTTGGATTGGTTGTGTATCCTTCATTAAAATGATGTAATAGCTATATTTATTTCGCTATTTAAGTTGGGGGTGTGACAATTTCTGTGCGGGCGCGCAAGGCTGCTGCGCGGCCGCTCAGCATTGCTGCGCGGGCGCGCAGGACCCTTCTGGAAAAATTCCATGTTTGCTCCGTTTCTTCGCCGTAATCTGCCCGTTCTTTCCCTCTCGCAATGGTGAACACATGCCAAGGCTTATTCTTGATGATTCCTCCTCCGAAATGCAACCAATACCCTGAAATGCATAAACACTAGAAAAACGCATCAAATACACAAAATACTTGATTTCAAGACACCAATTTAAGCCATTTTAAGACGTTCTAAGTGGTATAAAATGCCACTTATCACACCCCCAAACTTAAATCGATGCTTGTCCTCAAGCGTCACAGACTCAAAAACAAATAAAAATATGCATGAATGCAATCTATATGAAAATGCAACGATCCCCCTTACTACAATTAACCAACCAAATTGTCACGTCTCAACGAATGCAGTTAGACACTAAAGATCAATAAACTCATGCAAACGGACATACCGCCAGAAACGTGATGTGTGCAAATGCTTAACAGATATGCTTTGGAACTAGACCAATTACTATGACTAGACTATCCTCAAGGCAATCCTACGATTATACAAAGAATAAAAATTCTAGGCACAAAGTGATATACAACACTACAAGAACTCTGGAGCTTACTACGGAATCGTGCTTTTTATTTACAACTCAAATGCTTATTTGACCGTGCAATGAGTGAGGTCCACAAAAGACTTATACAATGGTATCCATGTAACGAGCGTTAGGTTAGCGGATCCCAGACTCTAAAAGCCTTAGGTCACTAGGCACAAAGTCCCCTAAGAACTTAATAACTCGAATACCAAAGAGCCCACTCTTGATCAATTATGCAAAATTTTTTTTTTTTTTCTGAGCAAGTGCGTTTCGCTCCATCTTGCTCAACCCTAGACTACTCGCATAACATACGAGCCGGCTACTAGCCATTTGACGCCTAGCCACAACTAGCAACAAATTCCATTTTTACTCCATTTTTTTTTCTTTTTCATGCCTTTACCACTAAGAACCTATTATCAAATTCTAAGCATAATAAATAGATTATCCCCGAAAATAATCAGATCATAACAACAATCTAGTCCTTAAGCATTCTCTAAGACTTAGTGACAATACAAGCGCTTCTAGCATGCATATCAACCTACACAACTTAATATCACTTTAATGCTATCACTACACTCGCATCAATATCACAATTCAGTCGATAAATCATTGCAAAAGGGATCATGGTATATGCATGAGCTATATGATATGACAAACAAATAAAGTTATATATAAAAAAAACTATATGGAAAAAATTATGCAACTATATGAACTAACTATCATAAAAAATTATGAAACTATATGAACTAACTATCATGAATATGCAGCTATATGACACACACAAAATATTCCTTAACTACCACCCCCAAACTTAAAATCTTCACTGTCCCCAGTGAAGGTAGTAGAAAGGAACACAGGGTATACCTACTCGGAGTCATCATCATCATCACCCTCAGTGGGTGGAGTATCAGGCGGTGGGTATGCAGAGTCCTCACCAAAAACTGGCCACTGGATATCAGCTCCAAGGCCTCGAAAAGCAGTCCCTAACGCAAGGGTGAGCTCCTGAGCAAACCTGCTCTGCGTCTCATACATGGCATCCATCCACCGTGAAAGCCTCCTATACTGGGCATCACCCATCCCAGTACCCTCCTGAGCTCTCGAAGAACTAGCCTCACCACGCCCTGGCCTGGCCATAGTAGCACCTCGTGCTGGACGCCCTCCTGGAAGATGATAACCCACCCCATGCTCCTCAGGCTCACCACCGGTCCACTCCTGCATCCCATTCAGAGTGCCAGAATCTATCGGAGCTGCTGGCAACTGCAACTGCTCATGAGCCGGCCAGTTCACTCCTACTGCTCGGCATAGCTTTGTAACCGTGGATGCATAAGGGATGTTCATATGCTTTGCTCCCCTCAAAAACTTCAGAATTCCTTGGTAGATAAACTCACCAAGGTCCACATAGTATTCCTCATTCAGAACTCCCCACAACAGCTGTGCTCTCTCAACTGTGACCTCGTGTGCATGTGAAGAAGGCAAAATATTAGCACATATAAATGCATTCCATGCACGGGCATACCTGTTCATGGCGATCGCCGGAAAGTGACGATACTCATTATTGGCTGGACTGCGGTTCCAAACTATGCCCGGTCGACAGAGAGTCGCACAAATCAAATCCAAGTCAAAGTCCTCAGCAGTCTTTTCATTCCAGTTCTCCTCCTCGGGCTTCCTCTCTCGCTGTCCAATCACACGGCGAATCGCCGCAGGATGATAATCAACTGTCAGCCCACGAACTACAGAAAACCCATTCTTTTCAGCCTTCGCGTTCGCGTAGAACTCGCGAACAACACTCATCGGTACTGCTTCGGGTGACTCACAAAAAGCTATCCACCCCTTCTCTGCAATCATGGGCAACAACTCACCATCCCTCCCTGATGGTAAAAACCCCCTCTCCTTCAGAATCAGCTTCCCCAACAGCCTAGTGTACTCCTCCTCCGCGGCTCTGTCAGTTAACCGAGGCCTTGCAGCAGTACCCCTTGATGAATCAGCAGTAGGAACTGTGCTGCTGCTGTCAATAGTGCGTGCTCTCTTGGGTGTCATTGATTTGTGAATAAAAGTGTGTAAGAACTGATTTTTGATGTTTATGAGAGGGTTTAAGTGTAGGAAGTTGTGGGAGATATGTAGGATAGGTGTATGTATATATAGGGTGTGGAGTAGGTTAAACTAGATTAGGAGTGGGGTTGAGGGATAAAATCATGGGGTAATGGGAAAAGAATTCGTGGGTTTATGGTTTATAATGGGTTTTTGTGTGTGTTTTTTTTTTTTTTTTGAACTGTAAAAAAAATTCTGGAACTCGACCCCTGCGCGGCCGCTCAGCATTTCTGCGCGGGCGCGCAGAGGGTCTCTGGAATTTTTTTTTTTCAGCCCCTATTTTCTGATTTTTTTGTGTTTTTGGATAGGTTATTAACTTCTAAGGGTTCCTGTAACAACAATTCATGGGTTGCCTCCCACGCAGCGCTTCTTTTTCGTCATTAGCTTGACGTTCCGTATCTTTCTCAAATAGTCAACAAAATGGCACTAACCACCTCTCGGTTTGCCATGTCCCCATAGTAGTGCTTCAACCGCTGACCGTTAACCTTGAATGCTTGGTCCGAATCATTCTCAAAAATTTCCACCGCTCCATGTGGAAACACAGTTTTGACAATAAAAGGTCCAGACCACCTTGATTTCAACTTCCCAGGAAAAAGTCGGAGCCGAGAGTTGAATAACAGAACTTGTTGCCCTGGCACAAATAACTTAGGATGTAGCTTCCTATCGTGCCACCTCTTCACCTTTTCCTTATACATTTTGTTATTCTCGTACGCTTGAAGTCGAAATTCATCAAGTTCATTAAGCTGAAGCATTCTTTTCTTACCAGCTGCATCTAAATCTAGGTTCAATTTCTTCAATGCCCAGTAGGCCTTATGCTCAAGCTCCGCCGGTAGATGACATCCCTTACCGTACACCAACTGAAACGGTGACATCCCAAGTGGAGTTTTGTATGCTGTTCTGTAAGCCCAAACAGCTTCATCGAGCTTTAAAGACCAATCCTTCCTTGACGGACAAACAACCTTCTCTAGAATGCGCTTTATCTCTCTGTTAGACACTTCCGCTTGACCATTTGTTTGCGGATGATAGGCAGTAGCTACTCGATGATTCACATTATAACGATGCATCATAGAAGTGAACTTACGGTTGCAAAAATATGATCCTTCATCACTTATGATTACCCGAGGTGTTCTAAACCTTGTGAAAATTTGCTTATGAAGAAAATTTAGCACTGCCTTTGCATCATTTGTCGGTAAAGCTTTAACTTCGACCCATTTTGAGACATAATCGACTGCCAACAAGATGTACTGATTATTGCAAGACGAGATAAAAGGCCCCATGAAATCGATTCCCCATACATCAAAGACCTCGACTTCAAGCATCACATTTAATGGCATCTCATCCTTCCTTGACAAATTTCCCACTCTTTGGCAACGATCACACCTTAAAACAAACTGATGAGCATCCTTGAACAAGGTAGGCCAGAAAAAACCTGCTTGCAGAATATGAGCTGCCGTCTTCTCACCTCCATAGTGTCCACCATAAACCGTGGAATGGCAGTCTCGTAATATCCCCTCCGTCTCACAGAACGGGATACATCTCCTGATGATCTGGTCAGCTCCCTGTCTAAACAAATATGGTTCATCAGACATATACCACTTCACCTCATGCAGAAACTTCTTCTTTTGCGCGGATGTCAAATTAGGAGGCATTATATTGCTGACAAGATAGTTTACAATATCTGCAAACCATGGTTCTTCCTCCTGAATTGCAAACAACTGCTCATCCGGAAAAGATTCATTGATTAACGTCCTATCTTGTGAAGTAGAATCGGGATTCTCCAACCTAGAGAGATAGTCAGCTACTTGATTCTCAGTACCTTTTCTATCTTTGATCTCTAACTCAAATTCTTAAAGTAAAAGCACCCAACGAATGAGTCTCGGCTTCGAATCCTTCTTAGAAACCAGATAGCGAATAGCTGCATGATCAGTGAATACTGTCACTTTCGTACCAAGCAGATAAGATCGAAATTTCTCAAAGCCAAAGACTATAGCCAAAAGCTCATTCTCAGTAGTGGTGTAGTTTAATTGGGCCCCATTTAAAGTCTTACTCGCATAGTAGACCACATGGAAGAGATTTTTCTTGTGTTGTCCCAGAACTGCACCTACCGTATAATCACTCGCATCACACATCATCTCAAATGGTTCTGTCCAATCTGGTGCTGTAATAACTGGTGCCGTGATCAAACTCTCCTTGAGAGTCTCGAATGCTGCCAAACATTCATCATCAAATTTGAAAGGCACATCTTTCTCAAGTAAATTGCACAACGGCTTAGATATCTTTGAAAAGTCCTTGATGAATCGCCGATAAAAACCCGCATGACCGAGAAAACTACGGATTCCTTTCACCGAATTAGGTGGGGGAAGATTTTCAATGACTCCCACCTTGGCCTTGTCCACCTCCAGACCTTTGCTAGAGACCTTATGCCCAAGGATAATGCCTTCACGCACCATAAAATGACATTTCTCCCAATTAAGCACCAAATTAGTTTCCACGCATCTTTTGAGTACGGCGCGCAGATTATTTAAACATTCATCATATGAGTGTCCAAAGACGGAGAAGTCATCCATGAACACTTCGACGTTATTTCCAATCATGTCAGAGAATATAGCCATCATACATCTCTGAAAGGTGGCCGGGGCGCCACATAACCCAAACGAAACTCTACGAAAAGCAAATGTGCCAAATGGACAAGTGAAGGTAGTCTTTTCCTGATCCTCTGGTGTAATACAAATCTGATTATACCCAGAATAACCATCCAGAAGACAAAAATACTCATGTCCCGCCAATCTGTCAAGCATTTGATCAATAAATGGAAGAGGAAAGTGATCCTTCCTTGTGGCTTTGTTCAATTTCCTATAATCCATGCATAATCTCCATCCTGTAACTGTTCGAGTAGGGATGAGCTCATTCTTTTCATTTGCGACCACAGTGATACCTCCTTTCTTAGGAACACATTGTACAGGGCTCACCCACGAGCTGTCAGAAATAGGATAAATGATGCCTGCATCTAGCCATTTCAGAATTTCTTTCTTCATCACCTCCTTCATGATGGAATTCAGTCTTCGTTGTTGTTCCACAGTTGGCTTACTTCCTTCCTCTAGCAGAATTTTATGCATACAATATGAAGGACTTATCCCCTTGATGTCTGCTATGGTCCATCCTATAGCCGATTTGAATTCTCTCAAAATCCTTAAGAGCTTGTCTTCCTCACTACCTGAAAGGTCAGCTGAAATAATAACAGGTAACGTAGATGAATCACCTAAAAAAGCATACCTCAAGTGTTCAGGTAATGGTTTGAGCTCTAAGGTAGGCGCTTCCTCTATTGATGGTTTGAGCTTCCCTTCAGCGTTCTTGAGGTCAGAAGTACCAAGAGATTCAAATGGTATATCCAGCTTTCACTTCCAGGGAGAAGCGTTCAGATATTGTAATTGCTCGTTGCTATCTTCATCATCACTGTCAAATTCCCCCACTAAGGCCTTTTCCAATGCATCAGACATTAGCATGTGCTCGAGTTCCGAAGTAACTGCGGAATCAATCACATCCACTTTTAAGCACTCCTCATCTTCTGTAGGGAATTTCATTGCCTTGAATACGTTGAAGGTCACATCCTGGTCTTGGACTCGCATAGTAAGTTCACCTTTTTGCACATCTATCAAGGTACGACCAGTAGCCAAGAAAGGCCTCCCCAAGATTATGGGAATCTTCTTATCTTCCTCAAAATCCAGAATAACAAAATCTGCAGGAAAGAAGAGCTTATCCACCTTGACGAGCACATCCTCAACTATGCCCCTTGGGTAAGTAATGGAACGGTCCGCCAATTGTAGCGACATGTATGTGGGTTTTGGATCAGGCAGATCCAGCTTTTTAAAGATCGACAACGGCATCAGATTAATGCTTGCTCCCAAATCGCAAAGGCACTTGTCAAAAGTTAGATTGCCAATGGTGCAAGGAATGGTGAAGCTTCCTGGATCTTTCAGTTTTGGTGGTAACTTTTGTTGCAGAACCGCGTTGCATTCTTCCGTGAGAGCAACGGTTTCAAGGTCATCCAGTTTCACCTTCCTTGAAAGAATAGTCTTCATAAACTTCGCATAACTAGGCATTTGTTCCAGAGCCTCAGCGAAAGGTATATTGATGTGAAGTTTCTTGAACACCTCCAGAAACTTCCCGAACTGTCTATCCAGCTTTTGTTGCTGCAATCTCTTAGGAAAAGGTGGTGGAGGATAGAGCTGTTTCTCCCCTGTATTAGCCTCAGGCAGAGTGTGTTCAACAGTAGTCTTCCTTGGTTCCGCCGCTTTCTCCTTTTGCTTAGATTCTTCATCTCTAACTTCAGCTTCGACTTCTTTTGCCTTTTCAGCATCAGCTACTTTTCCAGACCTTAAGGTAATAGCCTTGACTTGCTCTTTAGCTTCCTTCCTACCTGGTACTTCCGTGTTACTGGGAAGAGTGCCAGGTTGACGATTGAGCACTGCATTGGCTAATTGACCGATTTGATTTTCCAAGGTCTTGATAGAAACCACCTGACTCTTGCACAACAGCTTAAGTTCCTCAAAATCAGCACTAGTAGGTGCAGCTGCACTTCCCTGTTGAGGATATGATTGCCTTGTACCATACTGCTGTGGTTGCTGGAATCCAGGTGGGTTAAACTGTTTACTCACTCCTTGCTGATATGGTGGCTGAATAGCATTCTGATTATTCCCCCAGCTGAAATTTGGATGATTTCTGTTGTTAGGATGATAGGTCATTGGCACAGGCTACTGTTGTCGCTGATAATTATTCACATATTGAACAGATTCGTTGACAAGAGAACACTGATCCGTAGCATGAGAACCTGCACAAAGCTCACAAACCATAGCTATTTGATTAACTCCATACGTAGCCAGAGAATCAACCTTCATTGATAGCGCTTGAAGCTGGGCTGCAGTAGCGGTGGCTGCATCAACTTCCAGAATACCTGCTACCTTGCCTGACGTCATCCTCTGAGTTGGGTTTTGATGCTCATTTGAAGCCATCGTCTCGATAAGATTATACGCCTCAGCATAGCTTTTAGCCCATAAGGCGCCTCCAGCTGCTGCATCGAGCATGGGCCGAGATTGGGCCCCCAAACCATTATAAAAACCAGTGATTACCATCCAATCCGGCATTCCATGATATGGACATTTTCTCAACATTTCCTTGTAGAGTTCCCAAGCCTCGCACATAGATTCTGTAGGTTCCTGCGCAAACTGAGTAAGAGCACTCCTCATAGCAGCAGTCTTTGCTATTGGATAAAACTTCACCAGAAACTTTTGCGCAAGATCTTGCCACGTAGTGATGGACCCAGCTGGTTCAGAATGTAACCAGTCTTTAGCCTTATCCCTCAGTGAGAATGGGAAGAGCCTCAACTTGATAGCCTCATCAGTCACGCCATTATACTTAAAAGTGCTGCAGATCACGACAAAATTCCTTATGTGCATGTTGGGGTCTTCAGTTGCCGCTCCTCCAAAAGAAACAGAATTCTGCACCATCTGAATAGTGCCCGGCTTGATTTCAAAGGTGTTAGCTTGAATAGCCGGATGAAGGATGCTTGACTGAATGTCATCAATTTTAGGCCGAGAAAAATCCATAAGAGCTGGATCAGCTTGAACAATACGATCTCCCATGTTTACTGGTTCTTTCTGCTCAGTTCCTGAATCCGAATCCTCAAAATCTAACTTCTCCGGTGTATCAAGAACTTCGTCTTTCTCCTCAGCTGTATCTAAGGTCCTCTTGCGAGCACGAGAACGAGTTTGCATAAACGTTTGCTAAAGTACCTGAAACACAACCGAAAAGAGTAATTAACTACTACGTCCTAATCACTGAGTCCTAATGACCAATGATGGTAAGTACATAAACTAAACAAATACGCCGAGTCCCCGGCAGCGGCGCCAAAAACTTGTTAGGGCGAAATCACGCACTAATATTCACGCAAGTATACGCGTTCGCAAGTAATATAGAATACTTTCTAGTTCGTTCCCTCAGAGACTCAGACTAATTTATTGTCTAATTTAACTCACTCACCAATGTATGACTACTTCTCAATGTTAAGATAATAACACTTAAAATTGTTGATTAAATATTAACTATAATTAACTACTTAATTAACCACTTAACTAACACTTCAATTTATCAATAATAAAACACTCATGAGATCACAACTTCATTATTACTTCCTTCTATAGCCATAGTTATTACCTTTAGCATGTGACAGTGATGATATTAATCGAATAACACGAAACTGATAAAAGCCAACTTTCATTGTACTAATACCATTCTACCAAACATCCACAATTAAGATAGAAGTTGAATAGTCATCAATTATGTTGAGTTCCTATATGTCTACAGAAATTGACAACACAACGATTTAAGCACAAGTTATCCCTTTTTGATTACATAGGGCAAATAAAACTGTTAGAGTTACCCACTAATCATGCACAACGTACATGAACCTATGCTAGCATGGCAAGTTCTAAATCTCAAGATCCATCGTCGCTTCACAAGAGATTAACACCCTATCTTATATGTTCGCGACGCACATAAGACGAATACGCACAACCAATACTAGATATCATGCAATCATCACATACTAAAGTATTAAACAATTAACTAAAGAATTCCATAATAAATCCGTTGCAACCCCATGATCACGATTAGCCCATAATAGAACTTATCGCCATCATGGGTTCATATGAAATCATGATAAACAAACACAAGAAAATAATAACTAAACTGATTATATTAAAACAGAGTACGCCACAAGAGTAAATAAATCAAAGCAAGAAAACTAGCATCCAACGTTACAACGAAACAAGAATCACAAGAATATATGCTTCCTCTTCGTTGCTGTGTGCTAAATCGGTCTTCTTCCTTATCTCCTTCGCTTCTTGCAAAACACAATCTAAAACATAATCTCCTCTTAATACTCTCTGAAAAACGTCTCAAATCTACCTATATAATAGTCCCATAAAACTCAGATTACATAGAAGTGGAAGCCAAATAGAAGTAGAAGTCTAAAATAATATATCTTTTTCCCCGACCCTGCGCGGCCGCTCAGCATTTCTGCGCGGGCGCGCAAGGCTGCTGCGCGGCCGCTCAGCATTGCTGCGCGGGCGCGTAGGACCCTTCTGGAAAAATTCCATGTTTGCTCCGTTTCTTCGCCGTAATCTGCCCGTTCTTTTCCTCTCGCAATGGTGAACACATGCCAAGGCTTATTCTTGATGATTCCTCCTCCGAAATGCAACCAATACCCTGAAATGCATAAACACTAGAAAAACGCATCAAATACACAAAATACTTGATTTCAAGACACCAATTTAAGCCATTTTAAGACGTTCTAAGTGGTATAAAATGCCACTTATCAGTCCTATTTTGTTAGTCTTTTTCTTAGGTTTCTTAGGCTTGTCCTCATTTTATTTAGGTATATGAGATTTATCCTTAGTCAATTGAGTAGATCTTTTAAAACCATTCATCATTACAGAATTATCATGCACAGGCTGGTTAACATGGAAAGGCATATTCTGTGTAAACATGTTATTCCAGTAAGGCATGCTAAATGGTATTTATGGCATACTAAATGTAACATAGTAAGGATTTTATGCAAATGGCATATTTGCAAATTGTGCATTTAAATTATGTGCAGGCATAACATTCACAGGCATTATAGACATGTTAGGAAATGAAGAAGGTGCAAACATGGGTGCAGGCATAACAAGTTTGCAATTAAGAGATGGATGATTAACACTACCACACTTCACACATATTTTTCTAGGTGCATACTTATCAGGTGTGTAGTTGTTATGTTTGTTAATTCCTACTTTCCCATTGCTATTGTTTTTTCCTTTTTGATTCTGCTTTAACTTCTATTTTCTCCAATCTGTCATTCAATTGCTTGATTGACAGATGCCCTACATTGACTCTCTTGTTCTTTTTCACTTGACTTGTTTCTCCTGGAACAAAATTCTTGGAAACTGATCCATATTTCTCATTTAACTTAACTAGATGGGATTTGCTAACTGGCTTTCTTTCATTCAACGGATGTGGTTCCTTGTCTTTCGACAGATAATTTATTTGATCATTCGACGGATAACCTTCATTATCCGTCGAATCCACATCCATTGAAAGTCCTTCTACCAAGTTAGGATTCAGTTTTTCCTTGCTCTTTTTCCAGGCTTCATTATAGAAGGATTCTATACCTTGAACTTTAGTAATTTGAGCATGGACATCTCTAGATGATTTCCATTCTTTAATTACTTCCTGTTCTCATTCAAGTTGCTTTCTTAAAATCTCCTCTTTTTTTAAGGATTCGGTTAGTTCATCTTTGGCAATCTTGTACTCCATCTTCAGTTTCTCAAACTCAACAAATTGAGTTTCTAACACATTGTTTCTTTCACTCAAAAACAAAGTGTTCTCTTTGATTTTAGTGTTTTTTTTAGTGAGAGATTTGAGTGTAACACGCAGATGATATAATTCAGTAGACATGTCATTTATAGCATCATTACACTCAGCTTTAGATAAATGTGCTAGATTAGTGGTGATTACCTGATTACTGGATGAACTGAGCTCTGTTTTACCTGATTTTGCCATAAGTGCTAGATTGACATAGCTTGTATCTTCATCCTCCTCTAATAGATCAGCAACCCAGTCATTTTTCTGAGTTAGAAAAGCCATTCCTTCTGTTTGAGCAACTCAAAATATTTCTTCTTGTAATCCATAGGCTCAAATTTCTTTCTATCAGAATCAGGCTTTCTACACTCACTTGCAAAATGACCACTCAAGCCACACTTGAAACATTTAAATTTTGACTTGTCAACCATGTTTCTGTTTGGCTTGGATGCTCCGAAATTCTTCTTGAATTTGAGCTTGCCAAATCTTCTGGATAGAAAAGCTAGATGCTCATCATGTCATCCATATCATCTTGACTAAGATGGTCTTCATCTTCAGCTACTAGCCCTTTTTCTTTTCCTTCACAAACTCTAGGGTTTGGTGCAGATTCCACATTTTCTACCTTTATCTCTTTCTCTCTCTCTTGCTCAGCAACCAATGCAATGGATCCTCCCTTCTCCTTCTTTCTCTAGCTTCTCATCTTGTTCTATTTCAAGTTCATAGGTCTTTAGAATCCCATACAGTCTGTCCAAGGTGAATTTTTATAATCTTGAGAGTTTTTTAATGAGACTGTCATAGGCTTCCATTCCTTTGGTAGAGATCTAAGGAACTTGAGATTTGAGTCCTTTGTCTGATAGACTCTTCTATGCAGCTTTAGAGCATTCAGTAGCTTTTGAAATCTATTGAAAATGTCAGTGAATGACTCACTTTCTTCACTATAAAAATGCTCATATTGTTGAATCAAGAGTTGCATTTTGTTTTTCCTTACCTGCTTAGTTTCATCACATATTACTTGAATTATATCCCAGACCTCTTTAGTAGTTTTGCAATTTATGATGTTGTCAAACATGTCACCATCAACATCATTAAATAAAATGTTTATGACCTTCTTATCCTTATGAACTTGCTCAATATCTGGATTAGAACATTTTTGCTCTAGGTTTTGGAATGGATGGCTCATTTCCTGTAGTAGCTCTTATAGGGACATGAGGACCTTTTTTAATACAGTCCACATATTCTTCATCTTGAGAGAGGAGATGTAGGTGCAATTTCACCTCCCAGTGGTGATCATTGTCTTTGTCCATAAATGGAATCTTTACTCCAACATCTTTGCTGCTCATCTTGTTAGTTGTTGTGATCTTTAAACTCTTTGTTGTAATAACTCGACTTTTTGAGACCTTGTAAAATGTTTAATGAATAGTAACCCTGATAGACGGGGAAAAACTTTTGAGCCCACGCTATGTAGTGTATGGGAAAATGAGTTTCAGAATTGATATTACGACTATACGTACCAAATGAGTGTATATAAACGCTATTAATTTTCGAAGAAAACGAACTTTGAAAAACGACTGTATTTACGACTTATCGAGGATTACGGGAATCACAATATAATTACGAGATTAAAATCCTACGGATTTATATTCTAGTAGGATAAATAAAAATATAAGGAATAAATACGAAAGGAATTACATTGCGAACCATTTACGAGTTAGTATTACGGAGAACGTTAAGTAACCGAGCGAACGCGTAAACGATTAATTAAACGTAACGCACTACCTAAACCATGGTAAGGAAGTAACCATGGTTAATTCATTAAATAGTGAGCTAACCATAGGATGACAAGCTAGCTAGCAAATAGTGAGCTAAGGAAGCTAACCTTGTAGTTTAGCTTGTAAGCTAGCAAGCTACAAAGATATATCCATAGATTTGGCAACAAAGAATAAACCTAGAATGCTATCCTAGGAAGAATAAAATCAAGTTGCAAAGATATCAAGTCACCTTCCAAGAAGAAACCTATCCAAGCATCCAAGAGAAGGAACCAAGTAGTATAAATACCCCCCCCCCCCCCCCATCCCCATTTTGTTCCATTCAGCTATATTGAAGAAAAAAAGGAATTGAAATTCCAAACTCCAAGTTCAAGCTCTTGTAAAATCACCCAATTAATTTCCAAGCCTCCTAGAAACTAAACTAAGGTAATAAAAATATTTCATCTCTTTTTATCAAGGTTTGATGGGTGGAATAAATTCAAGAAACTCACTAGTGAATAGTGTGAATAGTAACCTCTCTTTGGTTTCTTGATTTCAATGGTGGTTTTAGGTTCTAAAAATTATACCAAGCACTTCCAAGCCTCCACCATCCTCAAGAACACATCTCAAGCTTTCAAGAAAGGTAAAAATCTTTGGCCCAACTTTATTTAAGGTTCATTTTTAAGATCCATTTAGTATGTGATAGTAAACCTAGCTTACTAAGTGTTATTGATGAAATCTTGATGATTAAGTTAAGTAGATTTAAGGTTGGTTGTTGTTGCCTCAAGAACATGATGTTCTTGAGATGAGTTTGTGTGTTGATGATGATATGATGATTGTTGGTGGTTGTGTTGATAGTTAAGGCATAAACGAAACCCCGATCGTAAACGTAACTTCGTTAAAACCAACAAACCGTAACTTTAACGTTCTGCAGAAATTCCCGAAGTTTTAAACTGTAGATTCTTGAAAAATAACCTTTTTTTAAGGATAGACAATGTTATAAGGATCATTTACGCACTTGAATCGCTTGATTCCGATTTACGGATCAAACGTTATGGTCGTTTTAGTAAAAGTGATTTACGCGACAAAAACTGCTACAAATTACGAACTTTGAAAATATAAAGGATAGACTTAAAAGTATTCATAAATCATGAAATTTTTACAGAGAGTAACATATTTAGTTTTCTAACTGCCATAAAAATTTCAAGTGAAAATAAATATTTCTCAATTTTATAAAAATGTCGGAGCCGAGACCGCGCGAATAGAAACCGAGAGAATCCTTAAGCGGAGCCGACGACGATAATGAGAATGAACTCAAGATACTTAGGAAAATGAAGTGACCATAAAGTGAATATGACTTAAAAGAAATTTTAAGGGTAGTATGAGTTGAGAGGGTGTATAATGAGTAGCGCAGGAGTGCGAGTTACCGTAAATTAGGACGAAACCTAACGAAATAAAATGTGTTTATGGTTATAGATTTCCGAGCGGAACCTAGAGCATCCTCCACCTCGAGATACCCAGGCAAGTTTACAAACCCAACTCCATTTTTACTGTTGTGTTGTGAAAGGATTGTTATACCATGTTTGCCATGATACGTAGTTATTGAATTTTCGGATTATGTAGCGATGTTGTACGATAAGTATATATCGTGAAATGTTATTTCGCTTTAAGCGTGACATATTATATAAGACCGAGGATCGGTCGGGATTTAAGATAAAACCCGGGAGTCATTCCGGAGATATTATAGGACGGGTATAAGTCCATAATAGTACGTTTTAAAGGGACTCATCGTCCACTTACGAAACATTAAAACACCTCGAACTTTTATTAAAACGATTTCCCAACGATCATATTCCCTCAACTATATTTTATTATTCGGATAATAAATACTATATACTTATTCCTTTATTATGGGAGTAGTATACTCCAAGGTTTATTTATTTCAAACCCGATTAATCATTATAGATTATTAATTACGTAGACACAAACTAGTTGAGGAATATTATTTTAAATAAACCTTCTAGAGAGTAAACTCATTCGAGGTTTAATTATTTATTGACTATTATTTAATGAATTATTATTCTTAAAAAGGGTTTATTATTGATTTAAAAATTATAGATCCTAATTTAAAATATACTTCTGATTACAGATTATCATTCGAATAATTTCATATCATTGGTGAATATTATCCCGACTTATTAATATATTGAATATAGTTTCGAGAAGAAACTTTTTCCCCTTATTAATTATCTGTTGACAACGGTCAACTCACATCCTTAGTACTTCCTCCGAAATTCTCGGAAGTACGTATATACATATATATATATACCCTTATATCTTAAAGAGATAAGCTATTTCTATCAACAAGCAAAACGCCTGGGGAACTTCGATGTGGTTCGAGTTCTCGAGATTGATAGAATTCTTTTTAAAGGACAATGGAGGGGTAGACTCTAGTACTATGTGTGCTAGATGGGCTACCAAAGGTACCGCAGGCGAAGGTACTCTGTGTACTCAGGAACTTGTGAAGTATGTGTATACCCGAAAATGGGACACGTAGCCCAAATGTGGCAAGGATGAAACCCGAGGGATGACGGTTTCATCTTTCTACTAGTATAAAAGGTTACTTCCGTAGTACGACTGATCATCGTATGCGGTGGCTCCGGTGAATGTCCAAACTCTTCCAATTGGACTTGAGATGCAATACTGTAACCCAAACCTAGGTGCTGGGATTACTATTAAGGTATTCACAGGTTATTAAAACCCCTTAAAGAATTGTTTTCGTAAGAAGGTGTGTGACACCAAGGAAAACTATTTTTGAATAAAACATATATATAATATATGATGTTATCATACAGTCATTTCCATACTGTACATTATTATGCTGAGCATTATAGCTCACACTTGTTTTCTTAAATTGACACAACACAACAGTGAATCAAGATGCCCGCTATGAGAACCACAGCCAGGAAACGGGTAGGAAATGGCCAGCTGTTTCGTAGATTGTTTGGTGTTGTACCTCAGGTAGTCAGAATAAGTTGGATTAGTTTTCAGTTGTTTATAGTTCGGATTATTTATAAGTATGGTTTATGTAAGATAAGAAACAAGAAACGTATATTTGGCCGGCGGACTAACCTTACCTAAAGGTCACTCCCCGGTAAGACTAATTATGTAACACCCCCAGATCCGGGGTCGGGGATCCGAGTCGTCACGGTCTTTCTTTCCACAATAACACTTCACTTAATTAATAATAAACAACCTTATGCTGTGACCCCACACTAACACACACCACAACCCGTTATAGTCTCAGAGATGAAATTCAAATAAGTACAAGTCTTTGAATCCACAATTTAAAAGTTATTACAACCCAAAACGATTACTTGATAAATTTACAGTTAATTGCCATTATCTGCCACAAGTTATAATTATACATAATTGATTCTCAAAAGTAGATGGTCTGATCTACAATAGATCTACCTCTGCAGCTATAGCAGCTACGACATCATCGGGAAGACGAGGGACGCTTCCCACGCGCTTGCGCTGGGTCTGCTGGAGTCTGGCCATCCTTCCTAACTGTTGTTGTGTGATGAAGAAATAAAGCAAGAGTGAGCCTTACAGCTCGCAAGATAATACATAGTGATAACAATAATATAAGTATCTAAATGGATACTTACTAGAATCTTTATCGTGAGTAAGGTAATTACTTACTGGATATAAGTTTTAAAACAAGGGATGAAGTTACCAAATACTTCACTATACTTATATCATTTATAAAGCTACTTGAACTACCACTGTTCAAAGTATAATAAAATTCACGAGGTCATCCCATAGATGAGACCACAAATAAAACTTGAAAATATTTGATCTTTGAAATATTTTGAAAAGAGATGAAGTTACGAGATACTTCATTCAATGGATACACCAATAAAAATGTTTGACCCTGTCAATGCTTCGGCAACCACCCATTAGTAGCCTTTCGATCGAAATGCTACGGGTAGTGTTGCAGAATTATCCAAATGGATGATGAACTCATTACGGGAGTTTACCGCGCCAGGAAGACCACTTACGATGATCAGTCGTAGTAGTACAACCCCACCATTTTCTACATGTAGAGGAGAACCTGTCGGATTTACTTGTCAACCGAACACTGAACTCCTAGGGAATGGACCGCCTTAGCGGAACTTCCAGGCCATTTGGGCCAATATAATAAGGCTGGGCCGGCGCTACTCGACCACTTACGCCACTCCTAGTTTAGATGAAATCCATGACTCTGAAACGTAAAGCTCGTTTCCCCCTTTCCCCAAGTAGAAACTTGTTGATACGGCTCCACCAAGAAGTCGTATCTAGTTGGAAAGGAAAACTCACCGATATTTCCCAGGCGATGCCTGTTAATGGATTAACTTGTTCCAAGAATTTTACTTCCCGAATAGTGGGTAAGTAATCAAAAACTCTTTTACCAAGACAGCAACCTTGTTGCGAATATAAAACACACCACCGAGCCGGATCCCCCAGGTTTTGAGCGAGTATTTAAATCCCCTTTTTAAAAGGAAGATCTTAAATATAAAAATAGTTTTGGGATCCGCTCTAACTTTTGAAAATCATTTTAAAGACTCGAAAACACTTTAAAGAGTGTTTGGAGTAAAACTGATTTAATGAAGTAAATCAGTCCCCAGAATATTTAGAAAATGACTGAATATTAATATTTAAATAATATTCCCATAAAGAATAATCTTTATAAAATAATTGAAGTAGAAGTATTAAAACTTATACTTGAAACGAGTATTAAATAACCAAAGATATACTTATATGAAAGTACTATCTTTATTTGAATAATCGAAAATAAGTTTGATTATCGAAACATTATTCTTTAATAAATTAAAGAATATTATTAAATAATAAGTGGAGTCATAATACCTCGAATGAATATCATAAATAATATTCATAAAATAAAGGAGTCATACATCCTCGATTGAATATCCAAGTAATATTCAATAATAATATAAAGGAGTCATAAGCCCTCGAATAATATTTGAAATAATATTCAATAATTAATATAAAGTTATCGAATAACCCTTATTCGATTAATAGTTTGGAAAACTATAACCATATATATATATATATATATAAATATATATATATATATATCCATATCCATATATACAAAAATCTACTCGGGATCCTCGACTCCCGGTTTTAGAAAATATTTTCACCTTTGGGTCCCTATACTAAGGGTATATGCAAGTTACCGCTATCCTCTAGCATAGGTATTATCAACTGAACCAACAGATATATATTTCAAGAATATGAAACAGGCATGCATATATACCATATCACATGCTACAATATATCGCAAGAATTTGCTAAATAACCAATATGCATTTATCGCAAGATCATGCATATACAAATGTATACATCACAACAACAGTATAACGGATAGAATACTTGCCTGAGCGACTTGGGGGTGAGAAAGGCTCGGGACGAGTCTGATAACCTATAAACAACAAGTAAGTTGGAATTAAACCAAAATCACTTGTAAATCTATACTTTAACTAACTTAGACTCTAACGCTTGTTTTGCGCTCACTGATTTGCTTAAGTCACTCGGGTACCCTCGGCTCCACCATTTTTAATAATTTAACCTTTACGAGTTTTAAAGCGATTCCTTCGCGAGTGTCTTACCAACTGCCTAACACACTTACCATAAATGTTTCATACATTAATTAACCCTTTTTGGTCTCTAACCTATGTTTCAAAGTAAGGCGAGGGAAAAAGTTTCGTTCGCGAAACGCCGTTACTTGAAACGGTCGTTTCTCCTAAACCGTGCATCGGAATCGAACGAACTACATATCAAAACGAAGCTCGTAACATGAGCTATCTAAACATGGCAGTGGTCATAATCTAGCAGGGGGTTCTCGGGTCATAATGCTATGCACAAAAACAGTCCAAAGAAAATCGGACGTTACGACGGCTATGTTTACGCGATTTCCCAATTTTAAACCATACAAAACCAACCACAAACCAACCTCAAATCCAACATACAACCAACATCCATCCTTATCACATCATAACAACCCCAACCAATTCAATTTAATCATTCATACTTATGCCTAAACTTAACTTTAATCATACTTAAGTTCCTTTAAATCAAAACCACAACAATTACCATTCCATTTCACTACCATTCCAAATCCCAAACTCTAAATCATAACAACAAACTACAATATCAACCCACTAATCAAAATCATCTTATAATATATAGGAATCTAGGGTTTGGAGATGGTATACCTTCCTTGAAGTGGTGGGTGGAGCTAGGAAGCCTTAAGAAGCTTTGAGAAGTCTTAAGAATGCTTGGATCTTCAAGAAAAACAAGAAAAAGTTCAAGTTAAAAACTTGAAAACACTATTCATTATCTTCTTCTTTGATTAAATGAAGAAGATTGAGAAGGAATTAATGGCTTAAACTCATGATATAGTCCTAACTAAGCATGAAGATGATTAGGGAATTATCTTACCAATTTAGGAAGCTTGGATCTTGGATTTTGAATTTCTCTTGCCTTTTGAATAGTGAAAAGCCGTGAGCAATGAAGAACAAAGCCTTGGTTGCTTTTGATTTTTGATGAAAATGATTTTACTTGGCTTGGTTGATTGGTTTTTTGTGCTTGCTTTAGTCAATTACCTTCTTGCCCTTGGATTTGTGTGGTTACAAAGCCACCACACCTCCTTCCTTCCCATGTCATGCTTATGTCATCCTCATGATGTCATCCTCCCTTCCTTGTCCTCTTTCTATTGGTTGGATGACATCATTCCCCCTAATCCCTTTGATTAACTTCCTAATCGTTTGCCTAATGACCGCTGATCTGTTATACGGTTTGCTTAACTTTCGTTCTCGTTTATCGTTTGAAGGATCATACCCGGGATCTTATTACTTAGGTTCCCTTAACCTTTCTCAATACATTATATTCCTTTTTATGATCCTCTATTATAATCCTTTAATTTAAATCCTTTTTATCCTGTTACCTTATACTCAATTCTCTCCGTATCTTGTGGATTTCCGGGAAAAACCAAAGTGTTCGGAATTGGATTCTGACGATATTTACATACACTTATATACTACATAGAGTACTAATAATATCCCATAAGATCAATAACAGAACCCCTACATAGCGTGGCATGAACAGTTTTCTCATTCAGCAAAAACACTATTCATAAGGGTTTCAGAAATTTCCAAAAATTGGGGTTATTACAGTCTCCCCTCCATAAAAGGATTCCGTCCCGGAATCAGATAGAAATAAATAGGGATACTTTCTTAGTATTGCACTTTCTAACTCTCAAATCAATTTTCCCACATTGTGGTTCTACCATCAAACTCTTACTAGTTTGATAACCCTTCTCCTAAGAACTCGTTCCTTTTCACTCTATAACCCTTCCTGGTTGCTCCATATAGGTTACGTCTGGTTGCATGTCTATGCGCTCATATGCCCCTATTTGTCTGGCATCTGAATTACACTTCCTTAACATTAATACGTGGAACACGTTACGGCCTGCTACATGTTCGGGGTTAGGGCTAGCTCATATGCTAACTTCCCAAACGTCTCAATATATCCAAGGGTCCAACAAATTGTAGACTTAGCTTTCCTTTCTTTCCGAATCTCATCAATCCTTTCCAAGGGATACCTATAACATTACTAGGTCCCCTATTTCATACCCTTTATCCTTTCGTGTCAAATCAACATACTTATCATGTCCATCTTGGGCTACTACCAGCCGTCCTCTGATTAGATCTATCATATCCTTGGTCCTTTGGACTACTGCGGGTCCGAGCATCTTGCGCTCTACAACTCCATCCTAACATAAGGGAGATCGACATTGTCTTCCCTCAAGGATCTCATAAGGCGATACCTCAATACTGACATAGGATCTATTATCGTAAGATAACTTAATCCGCGTTAAATGATCATTCCAAATTCTTTCAAGTCTATTGCACAGACTCTCATTATAGCTTTTAGCATTAGAACTTTTGCTTCTCAATACCCATTCTTTTCCAGTTCGTAATCGCTACTACCTTCCGTTCCTAATATTATACTGGTTATACTTTTGCTCGTTAGCGTTCTATAACCTTTTAATAACCACGTCAACCTTAGTATCACGAATGTGTTTCCATCCCGAATACTATCACAATTTTATTACTCCTTTTTCAGTTGTTTCTATTTTCCAAAATTTGATCAATCAAATAGAAGTAAAGGAATGTGTTGAGAGATCACTATGATCATGAACACTTGTTATATCGCATAGTTAGTACAGAAGGTGGCCAGCCTTTAGTACTTGACAAGCAATTAAACAATAGCTGGTATCCTACTAGGCTTCTATCACACAGATAGATAGTCATTCGGCAATACCTCCCCTTTCTGGAAGGGTTGTTCTTCTCAGCTTACATGAAATGAAAAGAAGAGAAAAGAACGAATTGAAGAGAATTGTATATATGAAAAAAATATACTGCCACAAAATATCTGGCTTGGAACCTACCTCTGAACTATAGAGGTTTGTCATAGGAGAACAAATCATATACGTATATAAATCAACATTAAGCATTATAGCCTCGTATTTCCCATGCCTAAATATTTTCGCTATCCCGTCCATCATTCTATGGACCCACACTCTTCCTCGAGCTTATACACAATCACCTTTGAAACTCCCTCGACATCGAAAATCGAATCTGGGATCTCATTCTATACATCATCGTTACTAGAATTATATGCTTGCACCGCAACCTTCCTCGTATAATAATACGACTCTCTATTGATAAGAAAGAATAAATATACAATAGGTAGATACTCTACTTAATTAGTCTATCAATGATAACTTATACACTACCACGACCCGATTAGTGGTACTCAATCTCAATCACCCATTCCAATACAACTCTCACGGTTGTAATCAGCTCATTACTCGCAGAATCATTGCTGCCTTACTATGGTCCACCACTGACCTACTGTCGTCATTCACTTTTCCATAAAATCTTAATATCTAACCATACGGAGTCCATACATGTCATATCAAATCATTCTAAGGAGGTAATATAATCACCATTCCTGATCCATGAAGAACACTCCTGATCCTGACATACATACATGACATGAAGCAGATAAAATTGCAGAAGAGTTTCGCTCAAAGCAACGATAGCAGGTTAATACCATTCGTAATCATATGCCTTCAATAGAAGACTTAACTCAAAGGTTTGTTTAGTCCTTTTTGAAACATGGTCCTGGCTTATCTCAAGATAGGACCTTCTAAGATAGATAGCCCGTTCATGGCGATTACACGAATTAAACCTTTACCAACTACTATTACGGTTGGGTATTGCACAGTCATCAGAAGGAATGTCAATCTTCCAAACCATAATACAACCTTCACAGCTTTAACCATCATCACTGTATTCTTTTGGCACAGGCGCCTATAATTATCCTCTTACCTTTAAAGTGTCGGCCACCTCTTTGGCCTTTCCTGATAATACAATTTCCTTACAGTCAATGTCATTTTAACCACCTCCAAATAAATTTCTACCTTATTTCAATCACAGCTTATGTGAAAATGCTTTCCTTAAAATCTGATGAGTAAAAAAAAAATCACCATTTTTCCATAAGTTATTGCCTCAGTCTTTTAGAGGTTAATCACTGTCATGACTGACTCTCAATCATAATTAGAACATCTTTTATCTTAAGTCCTAATTGCCCTTAATAATTTTGACCTTTACTGGTTCGATTCATACGTTCTCGTGGTTTAACACGTGCCCCACTTGGCATCATTATAATTACGTCATATTTCCTTTATCCACATTTCTATTCTTGAGAATTTTGAATATTACCTTTCTCCTTGTACAACCTCTAAGGTTATCCTTCAATCGTTCCTCCTGTATTCCCTAGATACAGGGCATATCAAAATACCATTCACTATTACTAGAACCATTGTCTATATACCTCTGAAAATTTCTCCACTAATTCTTAAAGGTTGTTGTTACCTTAACCCTTTCCAAATCATACTGTCAAAACTCATACTGTCCCTATTAAGGGTGAAATGCAAACCTTTATGCATTCCCCTAGGATTCATTTTAAGTTACCGATGTTCTATCCTTAATTCCACCTTTAAAAGGTACCTGCCTTCTTCCATGGATAAATCAAGTCATATCTCCCTGATAAGGGTGTCTTATTCAATCATTCCCACCTCGATAGTACATGTCTAATTTCACAATAACATCTGTATTCAAAATGGGGTCAATCAATATGGCCTCCAAAAGATAACAACGGTTATCTGCTTGTCTTGCCTAATTTGGTAACGATAACAAGGATGTTCTGGAAGATATTGGTCGTGTTCAACGTGAACTCCTTCTTAATAATTCCTTATTTACTTTTGTTGTTTATCTCAACAGTCACCTCACTGTTGGGATATCTCTCATACCTGGCGTCTCCCTTTCTGGGTATCCTGACACCGGTCTTACATTTCACCTTCTTGAAGGTCACTTCCTTCATCCAATTTTCTTAATTTCTTACTTTCTTGTGTCCTCAGTCTATCCGCGTCTCATTATTTATCCTTCGAATTATCTCAAGGTTTCCTCGAATCTTCCCAACTTACAGGGGATAAAATATATGTATCTCTTATGCCCTCAACCATCAATTTTAACTCATGGTGAATCACCCTCATCCTGACGATTACATACTCTTCTATTTCTATTTCTACGAGTCTTTAGGGTTTCCTCATACCCAACTCCTTTATCATTCCTCAAACTCTATTGCCGTTATATTCCTTTCCACTTCAATTTCTTTTTATTTTCCTTTCTCTTATCATTATTTCATGAACCAACACAACATAAGCATTGATTCCAAACATTCCGTCATTCTGGATTCGTGTCCTCAGAATGAATCTTGACAACTTTTACAACTTAGATTCATAATTTATCATACTCGTCTGCCTTTGTTCTGACTCTAAAGCTTTTACACTATCTCCATAACCTTGAGAATTACTTTCCCGAAAACAATTGACTAAACTTAAATCAGTTTATTCTAACCTCTGGCTCCGTGCCTTTCTTGGTCTTTCACCAGCAGGCGGCCTCTCTCTTAGGAGGGTAAGTGACAAAAATAGTCTTTTGAGATTCGTCAATCATTTAGAATCTCAAATGATTCCTATATTTCCTTTAGCCAGGCTCTTGCCTCGACTGGGTCAACCCGTTCCTTGGAACTCTGAGAGCTTAGAGACTTAAAGGTCCTGAAAGAATTTCCTATCGCATTGTTTCCTCAAGGTGGTGGTTGGGGATAATAGTCTAAGTTCTGTCTAGACAGGTCCATGAATTGCCGTATAGGAGTACCGTCTCGGGTCTCCTTTCCTTACTCGACTTTCTGTTTCCTTAGTATGAAATGTTTCATCCTACTCCCCATAATTGGGGTCATCTTTTAATTTAAAATCCTCATTTTCCACTCCATTAAGTCATGGGTTCCTTCTATCTTGATGGCGACCTCCCTGACTATCACGTTCAGGGTTTGCTCTAGATCTTATTCCTCAAACTATGGCTCTCATCTAAGTTCTCATCCTTACGCTCTTGAACTTTCGGAACCCAAATTCTATAGGAATATCTCATTATTCCCTTATCATCTTTCTCGGTATTAATCTCATATTTATTTGTTGGCTCTCTGCCTTCATTCATCACCTTTTTCTGGCATAATATGTTCTTTTCCAATAATTCGGTCTGTATTGCAATCTCAAACAGCTTTTCGGTACCGGCTCCGGTTACCTTCACTACTATTTCCATTTTCTCAAAATCTCTTATCAATTCTCCCAAAGACATTATCATCTTGAGTCTCTCCTTTTTACTAAGGGTATCAGCCACCACATTGGTTTTCCCCGAATGATAAAGAATCTCCCAATCATTATTCCTGATTAGCTCTAACTGCCTCCTCTGGCATATGTCGAGCTCTTTCTACGGGAAAATGTACTAGAGTACTTATGGCTTAGGTAAATCTCGCACTTCTCTCCATACAAGTAGTGCCTCCAATCTTTAGGGCAAAACTATTGCCACGAGCCCAAGCTCATGGGTGGGGATATCGAATTTTAAATTCCCTTAATTTGTCTTGACGCAGACGCGATTATCTTGCTGTGCTATATAAGAAGCACCCTAATTCCTTATGCGAAGCGTCACTTACAAATCACAAAATCTCCTTTTTCCCTCTGGAAACGCCAACATAGGGGCCGTCACCAACCTTTGCTTCAGTTCTTAAAAGCTGCTCTCGCATTTCTCTGCCTATTCGAACTTCTCAGTCTTATGAGTAAGCCGCGTTAAAGGGGCTACTATCTTTACAAACTTGAACGAACCTCTGGTAGTGACCGACCAATCCTACCTCTGGTAGTCGACCTAACCATGGTCATCAATTCATCAGTGGTCCTTTATTCATTCTTGTCAGGATCCTCCATGGGATCCTTCTCAGCAACTATCCCTTCTAGGACAACATCCTCAACCGTTACATTCTCAATATCAACATCATCCGGTCCTGCATTAGGACACTCTGTCGGATCCACAATCCGATCTCCAATTAGTAATAAACATCATCACGCTGTTGCTCCTCAACCTCAGGGTTCGGAGTCCCGCTACCATCTACGATAATGAACTACGCTTCTATCACAATATTTATAAGGGTTCCCATAAGGGTTTTAACTGTCAGTGCTACGTTAGGTAGCCCGACTATGAACTTGGCAAGAGTTCTTATTATCTTAGTTAACTTATTATCTTAACGTCCCATCATCTCTGAGGTTTATAACGCTTAGCTCTGATACCACTTCTGTAACACCCCCAGATCCGGGGTCGGGGATCCGGGTCGTCACGGTCTTTCTTTCCACAATAACACTTCACTTAATTAATAATAAACAACCTTATGCTGTGACCCCACACTAACACACACCACAACCCGTTATAGTCTCAGAGATGAAATTCAAATAAGTACAAGTCTTTGAATCCACAATTTAAAAGTTATTACAACCCAAAACGATTACTTGATAAATTTACAGTTAATTGCCATTATCTGCCACAAGTTATAATTATACATAATTGATTCTCAAAAGTAGATGGTCTGATCTACAATAGATCTACCTCTGCAGCTATAGCAGCTACGACATCATCGGGAAGACGAGGGACGCTTCCCACGCGCTTGCGCTGGGTCTGCTGGAGTCTGGCCATCCTTCCTAACTGTTGTTGTGTGATGAAGAAATAAAGCAAGAGTGAGCCTTACAGCTCGCAAGATAATACATAGTGATAACAATAATATAAGTATCTAAATGGATACTTACTAGAATCTTTATCGTGAGTAAGGTAATTACTTACTGGATATAAGTTTTAAAACAAGGGATGAAGTTACCAAATACTTCACTATACTTATATCATTTATAAAGCTACTTGAACTACCACTGTTCAAAGTATAATAAAATTCACGAGGTCATCCCATAGATGAGACCACAAATAAAACTTGAAAATATTTGATCTTTGAAATATTTTGAAAAGAGATGAAGTTAGGAGATACTTCATTCAATGGATACACCAATAAAAATGTTTGACCCTGTCAATGCTTCGGCAACCACCCATTAGTAGCCTTTCGATCGAAATGCTACGGGTAGTGTTGCAGAATTATCCAAATGGATGATGAACTCATTACGGGAGTTTACCGCGCCAGGAAGACCACTTACGATGATCAGTCGTAGTAGTACAACCCCACCATTTTCTACATGTAGAGGAGAACCTGTCGGATTTACTTGTCAACCGAACACTGAACTCCTAGGGAATGGACCGCCTTAGCGGAACTTCCAGGCCATTTGGGCCAATATAATAAGGCTGGGCCGGCGCTACTCGACCACTTACGCCACTCCTAGTTCAGATGAAATCCATGACTCTGAAACGTAAAGCTCGTTTCCCCCTTTCCCCAAGTAGAAACTTGTTGATACGGCTCCACCAAGAAGTCGTATCTAGTTGGAAAGGAAAACTCACCGATATTTCCCAGGTGATGCCTGTTAATGGATTAACTTGTTCCAAGAATTTTACTTCCCGAATAGTGGGTAAGTAATCAAAAACTCTTTTACCAAGACAGCAACCTTGTTGCGAATATAAAACACACCACCGAGCCGGATCCCCCAGGTTTTGAGCGAGTATTTGAATCCCCTTTTTAAAAGGAAGATCTTAAATATAAAAATAGTTTTGGGATCCGCTCTAACTTTTGAAAATCATTTTAAAGACTCGAAAACACTTTAAAGAGTGTTTGGAGTAAAACTGATTTAATGAAGTAAATCAGTCCCCAGAATATTTAGAAAATGACTGAATATTAATATTTAAATAATATTCCCATAAAGAATAATCTTTATAAAATAATTGAAGTAGAAGTATTAAAACTTATACTTGAAACGAGTATTAAATAACCAAAGATATACTTATATGAAAGTACTATCTTTATTTGAATAATCGAAAATAAGTTTGATTATCGAAACATTATTCTTTAATAAATTAAAGAATATTATTAAATAATAAGTGGAGTCATAATACCTCGAATGAATATCATAAATAATATTCATAAAATAAAGGAGTCATACATCCTCGATTGAATATCCAAGTAATATTCAATAATAATATAAAGGAGTCATAAGCCCTCGAATAATATTTGAAATAATATTCAATAATTAATATAAAGTTATCGAATAACCCTTATTCGATTAATAGTTTGGAAAACTATAACCATATATATATATATATAAATATATATATATATATATCCATATCCATATATACAAAAATCTACTCGGGATCCTCGACTCCCGGTTTTAGAAAATATTTTCACCTTTGGGTCCCTATACTAAGGGTATATGCAAGTTACCGCTATCCTCTAGCATAGGTATTATCAACTGAACCAACAGATATATATTTCAAGAATATGAAACAGGCATGCATATATACCATATCACATGCTACAATATATCGCAAGAATTTGCTAAATAACCAATATGCATTTATCGCAAGATCATGCATATACAAATGTATACATCACAACAACAGTATAACGGATAGAATACTTGCCTGAGCGACTTGGGGGTGAGAAAGGCTCGGGATGAGTCTGATAACCTATAAACAACAAGTAAGTTGGAATTAAACCAAAATCACTTGTAAATCTATACTTTAACTAACTTAGACTCTAACGCTTGTTTTGCGCTCACTGATTTGCTTAAGTCACTCGGGTACCCTCGGCTCCACCATTTTTAATAATTTAACCTTTACGAGTTTTAAAGCGATTCCTTCGCGAGTGTCTTACCAACTGCCTAACACACTTACCATAAATGTTTCATACATTAATTAACCCTTTTTGGTCTCTAACCTATGTTTCAAAGTAAGGCGAGGGAAAAAGTTTCGTTCGCGAAACGCCGTTACTTGAAACGGTCGTTTCTCCTAAACCGTGCATCGGAATCGAACGAACTACATATCAAAACGAAGCTCGTAACATGAGCTATCTAAACATGGCAGTGGTCATAATCTAGCAGGGGGTTCTCGGGTCATAATGCTATGCACAAAAACAGTCCAAAGAAAATCGGACGTTACGACGGCTATGTTTACGCGATTTCCCAATTTTAAACCATACAAAACCAACCACAAACCAACCTCAAATCCAACATACAAACAACATCCATCCTTATCACATCATAACAACCCCAACCAATTCAATTTAATCATTCATACTTATGCCTAAACTTAACTTTAATCATACTTAAGTTCCTTTAAATCAAAACCACAACAATTACCATTCCATTTCACTACCATTCCAAATCCCAAACTCTAAATCATAACAACAAACTACAATATCAACCCACTAATCAAAATCATCTTATAATATATAGGAATCTAGGGTTTGGAGATGGTATACCTTCCTTGAAGTGGTGGGTGGAGCTAGGAAGCCTTAAGAAGCTTTGAGAAGTCTTAAGAATGCTTGGATCTTCAAGAAAAACAAGAAAAAGTTCAAGTTAAAAACTTGAAAACACTATTCATTGTCTTCTTCTTTGATTAAATGAAGAAGATTGAGAAGGAATTAATGGCTTAAACTCATGATATAGTCCTAACTAAGCATGAAGATGATTAGGGAATTATCTTACCAATTTAGGAAGCTTGGATCTTGGATTTTGAATTTCTCTTGCCTTTTGAATAGTGAAAAGCCGTGAGCAATGAAGAACAAAGCCTTGGTTGCTTTTGATTTTTGATGAAAATGATTTTACTTGGCTTGGTTGATTGGTTTTTTGTGCTTGCTTTAGTCAATTACCTTCTTGCCCTTGGATTTGTGTGGTTACAAAGCCACCACACCTCCTTCCTTCCCATGTCATGCTTATGTCATCCTCATGATGTCATCCTCCCTTCCTTGTCCTCTTTCTATTGGTTGGATGACATCATTCCCCCTAATCCCTTTGATTAACTTCCTAATCGTTTGCCTAATGACCGCTGATCTGTTATACGGTTTGCTTAACTTTCGTTCTCGTTTATCGTTTGAAGGATCATACCCGGGATCTTATTACTTAGGTTCCCTTAACCTTTCTCAATACATTATATTCCTTTTTATGATCCTCTATTATAATCCTTTAATTTAAATCCTTTTTATCCTGTTACCTTATACTCAATTCTCTCCGTATCTTGTGGATTTCCGGGAAAAACCAAAGTGTTCGGAATTGGATTCTGACGATCTTTACATACACTTATATACTACATAGAGTACTAATAATATCCCATAAGATCAATAACAGAACCCCTACATAGCGTGGCATGAACAGTTTTCTCATTCAGCAAAAACACTATTCATAAGGGTTTCAGAAATTTCCAAAAATTGGGGTTATTACAGTCTCCCCTCCATAAAAGGATTCCGTCCCGGAATCAGATAGAAATAAATAGGGATACTTTCTTAGTATTGCACTTTCTAACTCTCAAATCAATTTTCCCACATTGTGGTTCTACCATCAAACTCTTACTAGTTTGATAACCCTTCTCCTAAGAACTCGTTCCTTTTCACTCTATAACCCTTCCTGGTTGCTCCATATAGGTTACGTCTGGTTGCATGTCTATGCGCTCATATGCCCCTATTTGTCTGGCATCTGAATTACACTTCCTTAACATTAATACGTGGAACACGTTACGGCCTGCTACATGTTCGGGGTTAGGGCTAGCTCATATGCTAACTTCCCAAACGTCTCAATATATCCAAGGGTCCAACAAATTGTAGACTTAGCTTTCCTTTCTTTCCGAATCTCATCAATCCTTTCCAAGGGATACCTATAACATTACTAGGTCCCCTATTTCATACCCTTTATCCTTTCGTGTCAAATCAACATACTTATCATGTCCATCTTGGGCTACTACCAGCCGTCCTCTGATTAGATCTATCATATCCTTGGTCCTTTGGACTACTGCGGGTCCGAGCATCTTGCGCTCTACAACTCCATCCTAACATAAGGGAGATCGACATTGTCTTCCCTCAAGGATCTCATAAGGCGATACCTCAATACTGACATAGGATCTATTATCGTAAGATAACTTAATCCGCGTTAAATGATCATTCCAAATTCTTTCAAGTCTATTGCACAGACTCTCATTATAACTTTTAGCATTAGAACTTTTGCTTCTCAATACCCATTCTTTTCCAGTTCGTAATCGCTACTACCTTCCGTTCCTAATATTATACTGGTTATAATATTAAAAGCTACAACGGATGTAGCTTTTGACGGATGTTTTTAGTGATAATCCATTAAAAGCTACAAAGACACTAAATTAAATCTACTAAGGTATTTTGTTCAACTTATCATCAAGTACAAAACATATTCCTAACAGAGGCACTTCATTGTTGAGATTGTTCCTGCTCAAATATGCATGAACTCTCTTTTCTTGAACCTAACAAGCAAGCTTGTTGTTTGGGTTCTCAATCACAAGGTCCTTAGACATATGTTAGCTAGCATCATTAAAAATCTAGCATAATACACATTTCTAGGCCTTTTCTAAATATTCCCTAATTTATACCCGAACTCTAGCAAGACAAAATTGCTAAAATCAAAATACTTATCAGTCAAAAGCATGTAAAGCATATTAAGAAGAGAGGAAGTAATTACACCAAAATTACTAATTTTACCAGAAAATACCTTGATAAAGGCATCACACAAGAAGCTTCATTCTTTCCTAAGACCCTTCCTTCTAATACTACCTAAACTAGCATTATCTAAAGAATAGCCCATAGACTTAAGCATGTTAACCACATCAGTGTCAGAGTGTGGAGCTGTTGTGTTATTTTCAGTTAATTTGAAGCAAGATTGAATAACATCTGAGTTAATGCAATAGTTGTTACCTTTGAGAGTATAGGTAATGTCATATATGTGGAATCAAAAACAACAGATGACCATACTTCTTCCATAATTTCACAGTAAATAACAGGTGACTCGAGCATGTAATACTTTAATTTGTAGTTGCTAATGAAGTCCATCATTTTTTGATAGTCTTCCTGAGCAATGCTTCTAATATCTGGGATATATCATGTAATTATTTTGCAAATAAATAAATATTATGCATGTTCCGTATTTATTCTATGAAGTATTTGTTAGGTGGTATATGTGTTTGGATGTTTAAAAATAATATAAATTGAGTATTTTAATTTTTATATGTCCAAAATAAAATATAGATAATTGTCATATCTTCCTATTTATTTTTATGTTGATTTATGATTTTATAGGAAATTTATGGATTTTATAAATTCTTTTTCCAAGTAATTATAAACTATTTTATAAAATCGAGAACCAGCCGACTTCACCCGTTTTTACATTTTTATAACCCGAAACTCTTCCGAGAACTCCTTCCTAACCTAATTGCAATATTCCGAGCATTTTCCATATTTCGACTTTTTCAATCTGGTGTACGGTTTATCCTGTGCGGGTCCCGGCGCAATATTTTCGATACAATATTCGTTTCTAAATCAATAAAACTCGTACTTTCGATGAACGGGATCTTTTTATTAAACTATTATAATTATCACCTTATAATACGTGTAACCAGGCGCTGAGACCAAGACCGCATCACAAATTGTACTTATTTGGATAATTATCCCGAAAACCGGTACCGTTTGGATCTGTTTTTATAAATAAACGTACTATTTTATATCTGGAATGATCCAATGGGATACTAATTTTCCGTAATTATAAATAGCCTTTACCATATTTTATTTCGTACCGAAAATCATTTGCAAACAGTAATTATATAATTTTACAGAGAAAATACATATATTCATATAACCTTTCAAGAATCAAACTGCAAATCAGAGGTGTTATTGATCTTTGTTTGGAAAGCTCGAGTAACCAAATCGAAGGGTTTGAAGAGTACTATCAGATTATACAAGTGTTAGAACTGCAGAATCAAAGGTTATTTTTCTATAATTTTTATTTATTTTGAACTATTTTGATTAAAAATATGAATTTTTGTAAGGATGATTCTTTGAATGATTTGATGCTTGCATGTTGTAGAGCTTGTTTTCCTGATGATTTTGATATGTCATATGACTGATTTGGAGTTCAATAACATGTTCAAAATTGAGTTTGATCTTCGAATTTTGAAATTAGGGTTTATAATTCGTTTGAATGTTCTTGATTGAATTTGGGGGTTTCTTATTTCGGGATAGATAGATGTTCTAGAGGGGTGGGTTGTGTTCCTTATGAAATTTGCAATCGATTCGTATAAGTTTTGCAAATCGACAAGGTCTGTAGAGAAGTGAGTTGTGATTTGAAGTTTACGTCTAGCTCGCCAGAAACCGGCGAACTTCTCGGCCAATTTCGGGCCAACTCAGGGATTATTAGAATGAATTGATGGCATGGTTGTGTTCCCGGTATTGTATAAATGTGATCTGGAGGTGGTGGTGGCCTGAGCATCCCTGGATCATCTTCTCCAGCGAGACAAGGGTGTTTTCCGGCGAACCCCTGTAAAACTTGCAGTTTAGTACCTGTAGTTTTGGAGAAGAAACAGTTAGGTGCCTGAACTTTCCAGAAATTGCATAAATAGGATTCCTGTTTATAAATTATTTAAAAATCATATTTTCCATTTATTTTAATTATAAAAATTCGTTTTTCGTTACTGAAAATTCCAAAAATTATTATTTTAATTCCAAAAATTATTTCAAATTAAAAAATAAATCTGAATTAATTAGTTAATTAATTTTAGTTAATAATTAATTAGTTAATTGGTCAATTAATTCGAAAATAATTAATTAATTGATTTAATTAATTATTAATTGATTTTAATTAATTATTTAATTAGATTTAATTATTTATTAATAATTTAAAAATTACGAAAAATAGTTTTGAGCTTTAAAATATTATTTTAAATTGGTTTCAAGGCTCGATAATTATTAGAAAATTATTTTGAAGCCAGATGTGGCCAACCGAACCCTATTAATTGCTTTAAAATCTACCCAACGACCCGTTTTGACTCCGAAAAATGTTTAAAAATTCATATTAAATACCCAAAAGACTGTTTATGACCCGAGACTTCCTTATAAATGAAATTTCATTGATTGTCAAACATGCTATGTGCTATATGTGACTTGATTGTTTGAGTGTCGGTCTATATGTTCAGTGTTTACTTGTTTTTAGCATAACTTTCAATCCGTTAGTCGGATTTGGGTAAAACGAAGGATAGATAGAAGTGTATACCAAATAGAATCGTATGAGTTGAGTATTGATAGATACTTATGTTATGTGAGCAGAAGAGGCAATGCGTAGGAAAAGGAAACAGATAGTCGAGGAGTAGGAGATTATGATTGGAAATTAGTGAAGTATAGCAAGCTAGTACCAGGCAAGTGTTCTTAACTTTCTCGAGATATATTGTAGATTATTGCTAGTCCTATATTGCAAGTGCATTGAAGCACTGAACCCTAAACCTTGATTCCAGCTATTGATCTTTGAGCCATAAACCCTTAAGAACCATTGATTGTTAAATCGCCGAATACGAACCACAAATATACGATACTAGTCCACAAATACATGCAAACTAAATACCAAACACTGAATCAGATTGATTACTTATTCAAACCATTATAACTTACGTTGTGAAAGACCAAATCCTTATAACCTTGAAACTTTGATTCTTTTGTTATCCATTTCTTTCACCATTTGATAGCCATATTTCATTTGTGAAGATTGGAACCATCTCATTATTGGACATCCAATGTTGCTTATGATTTTATTTACTACTTTACCTTATTTATTCTGTTATTATGTTAGAATTGGATTGTTTTATAAAATTATGGACCAGATTCGTGGTCAGTCCAGATTGGTGGTCAAGTTAGGCCAATGTATGCCTTGGATCTAGTAATTAGAGCAGAGCTGCGTGCCTTGCTCGAGGTTAGTGTGTGACTGATCAGCAGCCTAACCTTGGTTTTTAAAATAAAAATATAATATCCAATTCTAAATCATTATTCATTGTTCACTTGATACCATAACTCTTTTCACTTGGTGATCATTATTCTCAGTCTTGTCAATGTGACTTGATGAGCTGGTTAGCTCATTTATGCGATGTTGTTTATGTTCTTTTCCAGTTAAGAAAGAACCTGTTGGTAGCGAGGATCCCCAATCCAATGCGAGAGCTAGGGGTCCAGGTTGATCGAGTTATGCTAGCTGACAGCTTTTGGAATAGTTTAGGTTTATGAAGTTTGTAATAATGTTTAATATTCAGTTATAAGTTTGAATAGTTGGGATTTGGGCATTTGTAAAATAAGTGTGTGTGTGTGGCTTGTGTGCATACTTTAACCTGTTGTGATCCGTGGTAGTTGGTAAGTAGGGTCACTGCATATTATTATTATCTTTATTATTGTTATAAGCAGGTTATAATTAAGGTGTGTGTGTGGACCCCAAACTTCGGACCCGGGTTAGGAGGGCGCCACAGGTTTGGTATCAGAGCTACAAGTTAAAAGTCATTGACACAAGCCTAGGTTGACGGGAATGGGTAGAGGGTTAGGATTAGAAGTAAGAGGTAGAAAAAAAATAGAACGTCGAGAGGTTTAGTGTGATGGTATAACAGGTATTAGTATAATTCGCGTTGTGGTTCAAGATTCTTATATTGCGATATGATTTCAGATAGCAGCGATGGCTGACTCTTTCATCCCCATACCAGCTCATCACTCAGAGCCCTTAGTTGGAGGACCATATTCAGATCCACGTCCTGTTGTTCCACCAGTGTTGGCTATTTTACCTCCACCTGTGTTGCAGCCCGTACAACAGCAGGCTATTCCACCCTCAGGCATGAGGCCACCTATCAGAGGACCCCCACCTGCTGATTCAGGTCTTACTGGTCACTCATTTATAGGCGTACCTTTTTAGTTCTCTTCCTATCCTATCCCATATCATCAGTTCGAGGCTTGCCTTATGGAGCAGCGATTCCTATGGGGTCAGATTCAGGAGTTATTACATATCATGCGTACGAGAGAGGTTGAGAGTGGTGAGAGGCGACTCAGAGAGAGACTTCAGGTGTTTCGGAGAGCAGCTGCTGTGAGGATTGCTGAGGCTACTCATGAGGATATCACCCCTGATTTTCTTGTGGAGTGGGCTAACTGGGTTCTGGAGGAACTTGAGGAGATTGGAGGTCCAGACTTGCAATTAGCCAGAGGCACAGAGATGGAGATGCTGATCAGTGCTGTTATGGTTGTTTTGTATGTACAGTAGTGTGTAGTATGTATCAGTAGACTTTTGGGTTATATTTATAGACTACTTTTGCAGACTAGTGAGTAGGTTTGTTGTACCCTTTTGCTTTTACTTCCGAAGTATTTTAACGCTTGTACTACCTAAAACTTTTGATCTATATATATCAGTACCTTTTACTTTCCAGCATTGTCATTTACATTACTGCACCTGTTTTACTTTACTTTATTTATTACACCAGTTATACCCCTGTGATACTCTATACCCTGTCCCCTTAACTGTTTATATTCTGTAAAGAAGCATGCAATTTACTTAGTTCAATTGTTACAACTGTTTTCAAAAAGAGATATTTTTGTTTTACAAAACTTTTCTTTTATGCAAAGGATTTGATTTAAAGGCTAAATAAGTTGTTTAATTCTTTACAGAAAATGCCTCCCAGAAGAAATACCCGCACCAACACCAGAATGAAGAAACCAAGAACAACAATAACAACCAAGATGATACCAACCAGAATGCAAACCCAGGACCCATAGACCCAGCAATAGCCCAGTTTCTTCAATTCTTGGCTCAACAAACAGTTCACCAGAAACAACAACAACAAAGACAAACCAATCCCCAGGTAACTTTCAAAACTTTTCAGGCGGTAAACCCACCAGAATTCAAGGGTTCCTTAGATCTGATTGAAGCGAATGTTTGGTTAAAGGAAATAGAGAAGTCGTTTGCTTTAGTTAAAGTAAAGGAAGAACAGAAGGTGGAGTTTGCAAGTTATTATTTGAAGAATGAGGCCACCTATTGGTGGGAGACTGTGAAGGAATTGGAAGGCAGAGATGTTGTTACTTGGGAGAGGTTTAAAGAATTGTTTTTAGAAAAGTATTTTCCCCAGTTTGTTCAGGATCAAATGGAGCTGAAGTTTTTAGAGCTAAAGCAAGGAAATATGTCGATAGCTGATTATCAAAGTAAGTTTGAAGAATTGTCAAGGTATGTGCCATCATATGTAGATACTGACAGGAAGAAGGCCAAGAGATTCCAACAATGTCTGAAGCCATGGATCAGAGGGAAGGTAGCCATATTTGAATTGGATACCTACGCAGGAGTTGTATAGAAGGCCATAATTGCAGAAACTGAGAGTGAGATGTCACAGAAAGAAAAGGAAAGTAAGAAGAGGAAGTTTGAAGGGAATGAAGGACAGTCACAAGCAGGGAAGTTTCCAAATTTTAAGAAGGGCAAGTTTCAGCCAGGGAGAAATTTTAATTTTAAGAAGCAAAATGCAGGCGACGGAGGCCAGGGCAACCGTCCAGTTAATGTGAATCAGCCGAATCAGTTGAGGTTAACTTTTCCCGATTGTCAGGTATGTGGGAAGAAGCACGGATGAGTTTATAATAAGTTGAACATGGTTTATTTCAAGTGTAATCAGAAAGGACACTATTCGAGGGAGTGCCGCAATCAGCCAGCGAGAGAACCAGTGAACAAGGATCAACTGACCCGTAATCCAGCAATTAAGGTTCCAGCTATTGGATTTACATGCTTTAAATGTGGGAAGCCAGGACATATAGCCAGCGATTGCAAGACACCAGCCCCAGTCAATAATGCATTAAGAATTATGGGATCTACTCCAGCAGTAGATGAGACTCCAAGGACTAGAGTTTATGATATGTCTATGAAGGATGCTATCCAGGATACTGATGTCGTGGCAGGTACGCTTAATGTGAATTCTTTATGTGCCAAAGTGTTAATAGAGTCGGGGGCAACTCGATCGTTTATTTCACAAGATTTTGTTAATAAGTTAAATTGTCCAGTTGAGTATTTAAATGAAATAATGACTGTGGAATTAGCAAATCAAGAACGTGTATCTGTTAATCAAGTTTGTGGGAATTGTGAGATTGAGATTTATGGTAATAAGTTTTGTGTAGATTTGATACTATTTAAGCTAGGAGAGTTTGACGTTATCTTAGGAATGGATTGGTTATCTAAGCACGATGCCCAGATAGATTGTCGAAATAAGAAGGTAATGGTAAAGACGCCAGACGAGAGGATAGTAACGTTTAAGGGCCAGAAGCAAGTAAAGAAGTTCTGAATGATGATTCAAGCTAAAAAGTTACTACAGAAAGGATGCGAGCATTTCGTTTCTTATGTGAGTAATAAAAGTCAGGAGCCAGCAAAACTTGAAGATATTCCAGTAGTTAATGAATTTCCAGACGTGTTTCCCGATGATTTACCAGGACTTCCTCCAGACAGAGAAATTGAGTTTGCGATCGACTTGGCACCTGGAACGGAGCCAGTATCCAAGGCCCCATACAGAATGGCGCCCGTTGAGATGAAGGAACTAACAAAGCAATTGCAAGAGTTGTTAGAGAAAGGAGTAATCAGACCCAGTGTATCCCGTGGGGTGCACCGGTGCTATTTGTCAAAAAGAAGAATGGAAGCATGAGACTGTGCATCGATTATCGGGAGCTCAACAAGCTTACAATCAAGAAAAAGTATCCGCTACCCAGAATTGATGATTTGTTTGACCAGTTGAAAGGAGCCAAGTACTTCTCCAAGATCGATTTGAGATCAGGATATCACCAACTAAAGATTAAGCCAGAGGATATACCAAAGACAGCTTTCAGGACAAGGTATGAACATTATGAATTTTTAGTGATGTCTTTTGGATTAACCAATGCCCCGGCAGCATTCATGGACCTGATAAACAGAATTTTCAAGGAATACTTGGACAAGTTTGTTATTGTGTTTATAGATGATATTTTGATTTATTCAAAGACAGAAGAGGATCATGCAGAACATTTGAGGACAACTTTGGAGATTTTAAGGAAGAAAAAGTTATATGCTAAATTCTCGAAGTGTGAGTTTTGGTTACAGGAAGTCTAGTTCTTAGGACACATAGTCAGTAATGAAGGGATCAAAGTGGACCCAGCGAAGATTGAATCAATTACAAATTGGGAAAGATCGAACACCAACAGAGGTAAGAAGTTTCTTGGGATTAGCGGGATATTATCGCCGATTTGTTCAAAATTTCTCAAGGATTGCAACACCATTGATGAAGCTTAATGAAAAGTTTATATGGAACAATAAATGTGAAGAAAGTTTTTAGGAATTGAAGCGAAGATTAATCACGACACATGTTTTGTCACTTCCGATGATCAAGAAAATTTCGTAATCTATAGCGATGCTTCTCATAAAGGACTCAGATGTGTTCTGATGCAGCACGACAAGGTTATTGCGTATACGTCAAGGAAATTGAAACCACACGAACAGAAGTATCCTACTAATGATTTGGATCTAGCAGCCATAGTATTCACTTTAAAGATTTGGAGACATTATCTATATGGAAAGAGATGCGAGATTTATACGGATCACAAAAGCTTGAAGTACATATTCACACAGAAGGAGCTTAATATGAGACAGAGAAGATGGTTAGAGTTGATTAAGGATTATGATTTCACAATTAAATATCATCCCGGTAAAGCAAATATTGTAGCGAACGCGTTAAGTCGGAAAGAATAGTTGAATGTGTTATCAGTACTCGAAGAGATATACAAGGAATTTCAGAAATTGGAATTGGAAATCAGAGTTTGCAAGCCTGATGAAGCAAAAGCGTATAGTATGACTTTCCAGCCGGAGTTGTTGGAAAAGATAAGGAAGTGTCAAGTAGAGACAATGGATCAGGACATTAATCGTTTGGTATGAGAGGAATTGTGCACGCAAAAGGACGATCAAGGTATTCTTAGGTTTTCTTCTAGAATTTGGATTCCACCAGTAACGGAGTTGAAGAATAAAATTTTACAGGAAGCTCATAATTCAAGGTATTCAATCCATCCAGGAAGTACCAAGATGTACAGAGATATAAAGGAAAATTATTGGTGGCCCGATATGAAGAGGGAAATTGCAGAATAGGTTAGCAGATGTTATATATGTCAGAGAGTTAAAGTAGAGCATCAGAGACCAAGTGGATTGTTGCAGCCATTAGAGATTCCAGAGTGGAAGTGGGAGCATATTGCCATGGATTTCATAGTCGGATTACCAAGAATAAAAGCCAATCATGATGCCATTTGGGTTATAGTGGACAAACTTACCAAGTCAGCTCATTTTTTGCCTATAAATGAAAGATTTTCACTAGACAAGTTAGTCCATATGTACCTGAAAGAAATCGTAGTTCGTCATGGAGTTCCTGTGTCTATCGTATCCGACCGAGATCCGAGATTTAATTCAAGATTTTGGAAGAGTGTTCAAGAATGTTTGGGAATGAGATTAAAAATGAGTACGGCTTACCATCCATAGATGGACGGCCAAAGCGAAAGAACAATCCAGACAATCGAAGACATGTTACGTGTTTGTGCTATTAATTTCAAAGGAAGTTGGGACGAGCATTTACCCTTGGTAGAATTTGCTTACAATAACAGTTATCATGCCAGCATTGGGATGCCACCCTATGAAGCTCTTTATGGACGCAAATGTCGATCTCCTGTATACTGGGATGAAGTAGGAGAATGCAAAACACTTAGACCTGAATTAGTGTAACAGATGAAGGAAGTTGTTGAAGTTAGCCAGAAGAGATTGATAGTAACACAAGACCGTCAAAGGAAGTATGCAGATCAATCAAGGAAAGATTTGGAATTCGAAGAACGAAATCTGGTATTACTGAAAGTATCTCCGTGGAAAGGAATGACAAGATTCAGGAAGAAAGGAAAACTGAGCCCTAGATATGTCAGACCTTTTGAGATTCTAAAGCGTGTTGGCAAAGTAGCTTACGAGTTGGTGTTACCTCCGCACATGGTGCACATTCACAATGTTTTTCACGTATCGATGCTTTAGAAGTATAATCCAGACTCCAGGCATATAATCGAATATGAGCCAGTAGAACTTTAAACAGATTTATCATATGTAGAGAGTGTGATAGAGATTTTAGAAGAAATAGAGAAAGTGTTAAGAAATAAAGTGGTAAAATTAGTAAGAGTACTGTGGAGAAACTCAAAGTTTGAAGAGTCAACCTGGAAGTTAGAAAGTGATATGAGAGAAAAGTACCCTCATTTGTTTTCTTAGGAGATTGTGAGGACATAATCCTTTTAAGGGGGAAGGATGTAATATCTGGGATATATCGTGTAATTATTTTGTAAATAAATAAATATTATGCATGTTCCGTATTTATTCTGTGAAGTATTTGTTAAGTGGTATATGTGTTTGGATGTTTAAAAATAATATAAATTGAGTATTTTAATTTTTATATGTCCAAAATAAAATATAGATAATTGTCATATCTTCCTATTTATTTTTATGTTGATTTATGATTTTATAGGAAATTTATGGATTTTATAAATTCTTTTTCCGGGTAATTATAAACTATTTTATATAATCGGGAACCAGCCGACTTCAGCCGTTTTTAAGTTTTTATAACCCGAAACTCTTCTGAGAACTCCTTCCTAACCTAATTACAATATTCTGAGCATTTTCCATGTTTCGACTTTTTCAATCTGGTGTACGGTTTGTCCTGTGCGGGTCCCGGCGTAATATTTTCGATACAATATTCGCTTCGGTAAATCAATAAAACTCATATTTTTGATAAACGGGATCTTTTTATTAAACTATTATAATTATTACCTCGTAATACGTGTAACCAGGCGTTGAGACCAAGACCGCAGTACAAATTGTACTGATTTGGATAATTATCCTGAAAACCGGTACCGTTTGGATCTGTTTTTATAAATAAACGTACTATTTTATATCTGGAATGATCCAACAGGATACTAATTTTCTGTAATTATAAATAGCCTTTACCGTATTTTATTTCGTACCGAAAATCATTTGCAAACAGTAATTATATAATTTTACAGAGAAAATACATATATTCATATAACCTTTCAAGAATCAAACTGCAAATCGAAGGTGTTATTGATCTTTGTTTGGAAAGCTCCAGTAATCAAATCGAAGGGTTTGAAGCGTACTATCAAATTATACAAGTGTCAGAACTGCATAATCAAAGGTTATTTTTCTATAATTTTTAATAATTTTGAATTATTTTGATTAAAAATATAAATTTTTGTACGGATGATTGTTTGAATGATTTGATGCTTGAATGTTGTAGAGCTTGTTTTCCTGATGATTTTGATATGTCATATGACTGATTTGGAGTTCAATAACATGTTCAATATTGAGTTTGATCTTTGAATTTTAAAATTAGGGTTTATAATTCGTTTGAATGTTCTTGATTGAATTTGGGGGTTTCTTATTTCGGGATAGATAGATATTCTAGAGGGGTGGGTTGTGTTCCTTATGAAATTTGTAATGGATTCGTATAAGTATTGCAAATCGACGAGGTCTGTAGAGGACTGAGTTGTGATTTAAAGTTTACGTCGAGCTCGTCGATAATCGGCGAACTTCTCGGCCAATTTTCGGCCAACTCAGGGATTATTAGAATGAATTGGTGGCATGGTTGTGGTCCTGGTATTGTGTAGATGTGATCTGGAGGTAGTGGTGTCCTGAGCATCCCTGGATCGTCTTCTCCGGCGAGACAATGGTGTTTTCCGGCGAACCCCTGTAAAACTTGCAGTTTAGTACCTGTAGTTTTGGAGAAGAAACAGTTAGGTCCCTGAACTTTCCAGAAATTGAAAAAATAGGATTCCTCTTTATAAATTATTTAAAAATCATATTTTCCATTTATTTTAATTATAAAAATTCGTTTTTAATTACTGAAAATTCCAAAAATTATTATTTTAATTCCAAAAATTATTTTAAATTCAAAAATAAATTTGAATTAATTAGTTAATTAATTTTAGTTAATAATTAATTAGCTAATTGGTCAATTAATTCGAAAATAATTGATTAATTGATTTAATTAATTATTAATCGATTTTAATTAATTATTTAATTAGATTTAATTATTTATTAATGATTTAAAAATTTTGAAAAATAGTTTCGAGCTTTAAAATATTATCTTAAATTATTTTCAAGGCTTGATAATTATTAGAAAACTATTTTGAAGCCAGATGTGGCCAACCGAACCCTGTTTATTGCTTTAAAATCTACCCAACGACTCGTTTTGACTCCGAAAAATGTTTTAAAAATCATATTAAATACCTGAAAGACTGTTTATGACCCGAGACTTCCTTATAAATGAAATTTCATTGATTTTAAGACATGTTATGTGCTATATGTGACTTGTTTGTTTGACTGTCGGTCTATATGTTCAGTGTTTACTTGTTTTTAGCATAACTTTCAATCCGTTAGTCGGATTTGGGTAAAACGAAGTGTAGATAGAAGTGTATACCAAATAGAATCGTATGAGTTGAGTATTAATAGATAATTATGTTATGTGAGCAGAAGAGGCAAGGCGTAGGAAAGGAAAACAGATAGTCGAGGAGTAGGAGATTGTGATTGGAAATTGGTGAAGTATAGCAAGCTAGTACCAGGCAAGTGTTCTGAACTTTCTCGAGATATATTGTAGATTATTGATAGTCCTATATTGCAAGTGCTTTGAAGCACTGAACCCTAAATATTGATTCCAGCTATTGATCTTTGAGCCGTAAACCTTATTCTTTCTAAACTATTGATTGTTAAATCCCCAAATACGAACCACATATATACGATACTACTCCATAAATACATGCAAACTAAATACCAAACACTGAATCAGATTGCTTACATATTCAAATCATTGTACCTTACGCTCTGAAAGACCAAATCCTTATAACCTTGAAACTTTGATTCTTTTGTTATCCATTTCTTTCACCATTTGATAGCCATATTTCATTTGTGAAGATTGGAACCATCTCATTATTGGACATCCAATGTTGCTTATGATTTTATTTACTACTTTACCTTATTTATTCTGTTATTATGTTAGAATTGGATTGTTTTATAAAATTGTGGACCAGATTCGTGATCAGACCAGATTGGTGGTCAAGTTAGGCCATTGTGTGCCTTGGATCTAGTAATTAGAGCAGAGCTGTATGCCTTGCTTGGGGTTAGTGTGTAACTGAACAGCAGCCTAACCTTGGTTTTTAAAATAAAAATATAATATCCAATTCTAAATCATTATTCATTGTTCACTTGATACCATAACTCTTTTCACTTGATGATCTTTATTCTCAGTCTTGTCAATGTGACTTGCTGAGCTAGTTAGCTCATTTGTGCGATGTTGTTTATATTCTTTTCCACTTAATAAGGAACCTGTTGGTAGCGAGGATCCCCAATCCAGTGCGAGAGCTAGGGGTCCAGGTTGATCGAGTTAAGCTAGCTGACAACTTTTGGAATAGTTTAAGTTTATGAAGTTTGTAATAATGTTTAATATTCAGTTGTAAGTTTGAATAGTTGGGATTTGGGCATTTGTAAAATAAGTGTGTGTGTGTGGCTTGTGTACATACTTTAACCTATTGCGATCCATGGTAGTTGGTAAGTAGGGTCACTGCATATTATTATTATCTTTATTATTGTTATAAGCAGGCTATAATTAAGGTGTGTGTGTGTGTGGACCCCAAACTTCTGACCCGGGATTGGAGAGCGCCACAATGCTCTTGTCCACCAAAGCTATGAAGTTGTTCTTTTTATAAACATACCCAGACCGAGACATGATTTTCATAACAGGTGCCATTGATGCTAGGTTCGAAGTTATAGAGAGAGATAAAGGGTTTTGGGGAGAAACAGAGTTGAAATTGTCTTGAGTAATTAGAGAAAGATAAAAGTAAGATCTGTAAATGAATTTGGCTTTTATATTTTCGAAGAAAAAGAAAAATAAATGATTAAAAGTAAAATAAAATAGCCACTGACAATTGCCAAAAATAACCATTTAGAAATGAAGAAAACTGTAAAAATTCTAAAACTATCCATCAACGTATACATACATGACTGTAAGCACGTGTCAACGGATATGGTTTTAAGAATCAACGATTATGATTGATAAGAATCACCGGATAGCAAATGTACTATTATCAATTGATGGATAATCTGCCCAGATATATATTTGACTTTCAACAGATATAAGCATTTAACAGATATTCACTCTCAACGGATAATGAACTTCTGTTGAAGGGTTAGTTTTGACTTGGCCAAAATTTCACCCTTAAATAGGGAAATTACATTTAATTCTGGCTGTATTACAAATTGCATAGACATAAAAAATAATGAATTAAAAGTAGTTTAGCATACTTAACTCACTTACCAACCTAGTAAAAGTTGATTCATCAAGTGGCTTGGTAAAGATGTCTGCAAGTTACTGCTCACTTGGAACAAAATGAAGTTCCACAGTTCCATTCATAAAATGCTCTCTTATGAAGTGGTATTTGATGTCAATGTGCTTTGTCCTTGAATGCTGTATAGGATTTTCAGTGATGGCAATGGCACTTGTGTTGTCACATAAAATTGGAATCTTGTCCACATGTAGACCATAATCCAATAGTTGAGTTGTCATCCATCAAATATGTGCACAACAGCTATCGGCAACAATATATTCAGCCTCAGATGTGGAAGTAGAAATTGAATTATGTTTCTTACTAAACTAGGACACAGGATTGTTTCCTATAATATTTTCTGTCTATTTTGCACCCTGCATAATCTGCATTTGAATAACCAATTAGATCAAATCCAGAATCTCTAGGGTACCAAATGCCAAGTTTTGGTGTACCCTTGAGATATCTGAAAATTCTCTTTATAGCTATTAAATGAGATTCTCTAGGATCATCCTGAAATCTAGCACAAAGACAAGTAGCAAATATTATATCTGGCCTACTAGCTGTTAAGTACAAAAGTGAGCCAACCATGCCTTTATAGCTTGAAATATCCACAGACTTTTCAGTAGTGTTTAATTCAAGTTTAGTTGCAGTGGCCATATGAGTTTTTGCAGATGTGCAATCCATTAGAAGAGAGAAGTTAATTGTAATAGAGAAAAATAAAAGCTAAAATAAACTTGAAGTAAGGCTTTTATGTATTCTCAGATAAAATGGGAATAAAATTAAGGTTAAAAATAAAGATCCAATGAGAATTGCCCAAAATAGCGTTTAAAAGTAAAATAAACTGTCAAAATTCTGTCAATTACCCGTCGTGATATACTTACAAACTGTAAGTATATCCGATGGATAATGTTCAGAACTTTAACGGCTATGATGTAGACAATTCGACATATGAGAATAAAGCAATTATCTGTCGGGTTTAAAATAATCCAGAAAAGTAATTGATTTTTACCAAGCTCTTCTATTTCGACGGATGATTAAACTCGATGGATAATGAACATCCGTCGAGATGTAAATTTTGACTTAGCCAAAATTTCATCTAAAATAGGAAAATCAATTAAGTTTCTGGCTGCATTATAACTTGCAAAATTATCATAAATAATTTAAGAATAATTAAGAATACCTAACTCACTTACCAACCTAGTAAATGTGGATTCATCAAGTGGCCTGGTAAAGATATCTACAAGCTGCTTCTCACTTGGAACAAAATGAAGTTCCACAGTACCATTCATCACATGTTCCCTAATGAAGTGGTACTTGATATCTATGTGCTTTGTTCTTGAATGCTGTACTGGATTTTCAGTGATGGCAATTGCACTTGTGTTATCACAGAAAATAGGAATTATGTCCACTTGTAGACCATAGTCCAACAATTGTTTTTTCATCCATAGAATTTGTGCACATCAACTGCCAGCAGCAATTGATAAGTGGCATTTTATACCACTTAGAACGTCTTATAATGGCTTGAATTGATGTCTTGAAATTAATTATTTTGTGTATCTGATGCATTTTTCTAGTGTTTGTGCATTTCAGGGTATTAATTGCATGTCTGAAGAGATTTCATCAAGAATAAACCTTGGCATTTGTTTGGCATTGCAAGTGGAAAGATAGGAGCAGAATACAGCAAAGATTTGGATCAGAAACAGAGCATTTTCCAGAAGGGGTCTGAGCGCCCGCTCAGCTCTACTGAGCGACCACTCCGGAAGCTGAGCGCCCGCTCAGGAATGCTGAGCGGCCGCTCAGGGATGGAATTTTAGAATAATTATTTTGGACTACTGGTTCTGTTTAACTTCCAACTTCTGAGTTAGCTGGGTTTTATGGGACTCCTATATAAGTAGTTTCAAGAGACGTTTTACATAAGTTGGATCGTAGTATTAATCAAGGAATGAGGTGATAAGGAAGAAGACCGTTTTAGCACACCGCAACGAAGATGAAGCATATTTTCTTGTGATTCTTTATTTCGTTGTAACATTGGATGCTAGTTTTCTTTATATTGAACCTAATTACTCTTGTGAAGTACTCTGGTTTAATATAAGTAGTTTTAGTTATTATTCTTGTGTGTTATTTTCATGTTTACATATGAACCCATGATGACGATGAGTGCTATCATGGGATAATCGTGATCATGGGGTCGTAACAGATTTGCTATGAAATTCTTTAGTTAGTTGTTTAATACCGTAGTGTGTGATGATTGTATGATATCTAGTATTGGTTGTGCTTATTCTTCTTATGTGCGTCGCGAACATATAAGATAAGGTGTTAATCTCTTGTGAAGCGATGGTGGATCTTGAGATTTAGAACTTGCCATGCTAGCATAGGTTCATGTATGTGTATGCATGATTAGTGGGTAACTCTAACCATTTTATTTGCCCTGTGTAATCAAAAGGAATAACTTGTTCTTAAATTGTTATGTTGTCAATTTCTGTAGACATATAGGGACTCAACATAATTGATGCCTATTCAACTTCTATCTTAATTGTGGATGCTTGGTAGAATGGTATTAGTATAATAAAAGTTGGCTTTTATCAGTTTCGTGTTGTTCGATTAATATCAACATTGTTGCATGCTAAGGGTAATAACAATGACTATTGAAGGAAGTAGTAATAAAGTTATGATCTCATGTGTGTTTTAATATTGTTAATTCAAGCGTCAATTAAGTGCTTAATTCTCGTAGTTAATTGTAGTTAATAATTAGTTAATCAAATCTAAGAGTTATTGTCTTAACATTGAGAAGTAATCATACATTGGTGAGTGAGTGTTAATTGAACATAATTAGTCTGAGTCTATGTGGGAACGAACTAGAAAGTATTCTATATTACTTGCGAACGCGTATACTTGCGTGTATTATTAGCGTGTGTTTTCGCCCTAACAAGTTTTTGGCGCCGCTGCCGGGGACTCGGCGTATTTGTTTAGTTTATGTACTTACCATCAGTGGTCATTAGGACTCAGTGATTAAGACGTGTTACTTATTGTTTCCGGTTGTGTTTCAGGTACTTTAGCAAGCGTTTATGCAAACACGTTCTCGTACTAGCAAGAGGACTTTAGATACGGCTGAGTAGAAAGACGAAGTTCTTGATATTCCGGAGAAGATAGATCTTGAAGATTCGGATTTAGGAAGTGAGCAGAAAGAGCCAGTAATCATGGGTGACCGTATAGTTCCGGCAGATCCAGCTCTTATGGACTTTTCTCAGCCTAAAATTGATGACATTCAGTCTAGCATCATGCACCCGGCTATTGAGGCCAATAACTTTGAAATCAAGCCGGGCACTATTCAGATGGTGCAGAATTCCGTTTCTTTCGGAGGTGCTGTGACTGAAGACCCCAACATGCACATAAGGAATTTTGTCGAGATCTGTAGTACTTTCAAATATGATGGTGTGACTGATGAGGCTATCAAGCTGAGGCTTTTCCCATTCTCACTGAGGGATAAAGCTAAGGACTGGTTACATTCTGAACCAGCTGGGTCTATCACTACATGGCAAGATCTTGTAGAAAAGTTTCTGGTGAAGTTTTATCCAATGGCGAAGACTGCTGCTATGAGGAGTGCTCTTACTCAGTTTGCGCAGCAGCCTACAGAATCCATGTGCGAAGCTTGGGAGCGCTACAAGGAGATGTTGAGAAAGTGTCCACATCATGGAATGCCTGATTGGATGGTGATCACTGGTTTCTATAATGGTTTGGGGGCCCAATCTCGGCCCATGCTCGATACAGCAGCTGGAGGTGCCTTGTGGGCCAAAAGCTATACTGAGGCTTATAATCTTATTAAGACTATGGCTACAAATGAGCATCAAAACCCAACTCAAAGGATGATTCCTGGGAAGGTAGCAGGTATTCTGGAAGTTGATGCAACTACAGCTATTGCAGCGCAGCTCCAAGCACTGTTTATGAAGGTCGATTCTCTAGCCATCTATGGAGTCAATCAGAAAGTTATGGTCTATGAGCTTTATGCAGGCTCTCATGCTACGGATCAGTGTTCTCTTGTTAATGAATCTGTTCAGTATGTGAACAATTATCAGTGACCGCAGCAGCCTGTGCCAGCTACTTATCATCCTAGCAACAAAAATCATCCAAATTTCAGCTAGAGTAATAATCAGAATGCTATTCAGCAACCATATCAGCAAGGCGTAAGTAAATAGTTCAATCCACCTGGATTCCAGCAACCACAGCATTATGCTCAAAGGCAATCATATCCTCAACAAGGAGGTGCAGCTCCACCCTCTAGTGCTGATTTTGAGGAACTTAAGCTGTTATGTAAAAGTCAGGCGGTTTCTATCAAGATCTTGGAAAATCAAATCGGTCAAATAGCCAATACAGTGCTCAATCATCAACCTGGCACACTTTCCAGTGATATTGAAGTGCTAGGCAGGAAGGAAGCTAAAGAGCAAGTCAAGGCTATCACCTTAAGGTCTGGAAAAGTTGCTGATGCTGAAAAAGCAAAAGACGGAGAAGCTGAAGTTGGTGATGAAGAAGCTAAGCAACGGGAGAAAGCGGCGGAACCAAGGAAGACTACTTTTGAACACACTCTGCCTGAGGGTAATACAGGGGAGAAACAGATCTATCATCCACCACCTTTCCCTAAGAGATTGCAACAACAAAAGCTGGATAAGCAGTTTGGTAAGTTTCTGGAGGTGTTCAAGAAACTTCACATCAATATACCTTTCGCTGAGGCTCTGGAGCAAATGCCTAGTTATGCAAAATTTATGAAGAGTATTCTTTCAAGGAAGGTGAAACTGGACGACCTTGAGACCGTTGCTTTAACAGAAGAATGCAGTGTTGTGCTACAACAAAAGTTACCTCCAAAGATTAAAGATCCAGGTAGCTTCACCATTCCTTGCACCATTGGCAAGTTGTCTTTTGACAAGTGCCTTTGTGATTTCGGAGCAAGCATCAATCTGATGCCGGTGTCGATCTTCAAAAAGTTGAATTTACCTGATCCAAAGCCCACCTACATGTCTCTACAATTGGCTGATAGTTCTATTACATACCCACGAGGCATAGTAGAGGATGTGCTAGTAAAGGTGGATAAGCTCTTCTTTCCTGCAGACTTTATTATTCTGGATTTCGAGGAAGATAAAAAGATTCCCATAATCTTGGGGAGACCTTTCTTGGCTACAGGCCGTACTTTGATAGATGTGCAGAAAGGTGAACTTACTATGAGGGTGCAGGATCAGGATGTGACATTCAATGTATTCAAAACAATAAAATTCCCTACAGAAGACGAGGAGTGCTTAAAAGTGGATTTGATTGATTATGCGGTCACTTCAGAACTTGATCATATGCTAATGTCTGATGCATTAGAGAAAGCCTTAGTGGGGGATTTTGACAGTGATGACGAGGATGGCAATGAGCAACTACAATATCTAAATGCTTCTCCTTGGAGGCGAAAGCTAGACATGCCATTTGAATCTCTTGGTACTTCTGACCTCAAAAATGCTGAAGGAAAGCTCAAACCATCTATTGGAAAGCACCTACCTTGGAGCTTAAACCATTGCCTGAACACTTGAGGTATGCTTTTTTAGGTGATGCATCTACTTTATCTGTTATTATTGCATATGACCTTTCAGGTAGTGAGGAGGACAAGCTCCTGAGGATCTTGAGAGAATTCAAATCGACTATCGGATGGACTATAGCAGACATCAAGGGGATCAGCCCTTCGTATTGCATGCATAAAATTTTGCTAGAGGAAGGTAGTAAGCCGACTGTTGAGCAACAGCGAAGACTTAATCCTATCATAAAAGAAGTGGTGAAGAAAGAAATTCTGAAGTGGTTGGATGCAGGAATCATTTATCCTATTTCTGACAGTTCTTGGGTGAGCCCCGTGCAATATGTACCTAAGAAAGAAGGTATTACTGTGGTAGCAAATGAGAAGAATGAGCTCATCCCCACTCGAACAGTCACAGGATGGAGAGTATGCATGGACTACAGAAAGTTGAACAAGGCCACGAGGAAGGATCACTTCCCTCTTCCATTTATTGATCAGATACTTGACAGGTTGGCCGGTCATGAGTATTATTATCTTCTGGATGGTTATTCGGGGTATAATCAGATATGTATTGCACCAGAGGATCAATAAAAGACTACCTTCACTTGTCCATTTGGCACGTTTGCTTTTCGCAGAGTTTCGTTTGTCTTATGTGGCGCACCTGCCACTTTTCAGAGATGTATGATGGCTATATTCTCTGATATGATTGGAAATAACGTCGAGGTGTTCATGGACGACTTCTCCGTCTTTGGACATTCGTATGATGAATGTTTGAATAATCTTTGTGCAGTACTCAAAAGGTGTGTGGAAACTAATTTGGTGCTCAATTGGTAAAAATGTCACTTTATGGTGCATGAAGGCATTATTCTTGGGCCTAAGGTCTCTAGCAAGGGTCTTGAGGTGGAAAAAGCCAAGGTGGGAGTCATTGAAAATCTTCCACCACCTATTTCTGTGAAAAGAATCCGTAGTTTTCTTGGTCATGCGGGTTTTTATCAGCGTTTCAGCAAGGACTTTTCGAAGATATCTAAGCCGTTGTGCAACTTGCTTGAGAAGGATGTGCCTTTCAAATTTGATGATGAATGCTTGACGGCATTCGAGACTCTCAAGAAGAGTTTGATAACTGCACCAGTTATTACAGCACCTGATTGGACAAAGCCTTTTGAGATGATGTGTGATGCGAATGATTATGCGGTGGGCGCAGTTCTTGGGCAGCGCAAGAATAATCTCTTTCATATGGTCTACTATGCTAGCAAGACCTTAAATGGAGCTCAAATGAACTACACCACTACTGAGAATGAGCTCTTGGCTATAGTCTTTAGTTTCAAAAAATTTTGATCTTATTTGCTTGGGACAAAGGTGACAGTGTTCACTGATCATGCGGCCATTCGCTATTTGGTTTCCAAGAAGGATTCGAAGCCTAGACTCATTCGTTGGGTGCTCTTACTACAGGAATTTGAGTTAGAGATCAAGGATCAAAAAGGTACTGAGAATCAAGTAGCTGACCATCTCTTTAGATTGGAGAATCCCGAGTCTACTTCACATGATAAGACATTGATCAACGAATCTTTTTCGAATGAGCAGTTGTTCGCAGTTCAGGAGGAAGAGCCATGGTTCGCAGATATTGTGAATTATCTTGTCAGCAATATAATGCCTCCTAATATGAATACAGCTCAAAAGAAGAAGTTTCTGCATGAGGTAAAGTGGTATATGTGGGATGAACCATATTTGTTTAGACAGGGAGCTGACCAGATCATCGGGAGATGTATCCCATTCTGTGAGACGGAGGGGATATTATGATACTGCCACTCCATAGTTTATGGTGGACATTATGGTGGTGAGAAGACGACAGCTCGTATTCTGCAAGCAGGTTTTTTCTGGCCTACTTTGTTTAAGGATGCTCATCAGTTTGTTTTAAGGTGTGATCGTTGCCAAAGAGTGGGAAATATTACAAGAAAGGATGAGATGCCGTTAAATGTGATGCTTGAAGTCGAGGTCTTTGATATTTGGGGAATCGATTTCATGGGGCCATTTGTCTCATCCTGCAATAATCAGTACATCTTGCTGGCATTCGATTATGTCTCAAAATGGGTAGAAGTCAAAGCTCTATCGACGAATGATGCAAAGGTAGTGTTGAATTTTCTTCATAAGCAGATTTTCACAAGGTTTGGAACATCACGAGTATTCATAAGTGATGAAGGGTCACATTTCTGCAACCGTAAGTTCACTTCTATGATGCAGCGCTACAATGTGAATCATCGTGTTGCTACTGCCTATCATCGGCAAATGAATGGTCAAGTGGAAGTGTCTAATAGAGAGATCAAACGCATTTTAGAGAAGGTTGTTTGTCCATCAAGGAAGGATTGGTCTTTAAAGCTCGATGAAGCTATTTGGGCTTATAGAACAGCATATAAGACTCCACTTGGGTGTCCCCATTTCAACTTGTGTATGGTAAGTGTTAGTCCCTTAACAATATAGCAAGAATTACAGAAGGGGGGTTGAATGGAATTCTTGAACCTTTTTCTTGAAATAAAAATGGTCAACTCGATTATGGATATATCTGTTTTGATTAGCACAATGCGGAATATAAACTTGAATGAATCAAAACATAAGTAATTAAAAACAAGAGTCTTTAAAAAACTTTCTGGTGGATTTAAACAATTCCACCAGAGATATATATAATATATCAAGAGGACTCTGTGTGCAGAATTGCTCACAGCTGCTTGCAAAATAGAACTGCTAAGAATACATAAAATGCTAAAGATAGTGCTTACAAAGATTTCTCTGTTTTTATTTCTTAGCTCTCACGCTTATCTTTCTATTTGCTACTCTCTTGGTTTATATATTACCAAGATTACAAAGTCAAAAGAACTGAACAAATATAAAATCTAACAGTCTTGATCTTTGCTGCTTTTCGTCCTCTATTACCCAGTTAATGTGCTTCCACAGTGTGTTTGTATCCAACTCCACGGCTGTGTGTCAGCTTTCACTGTTCAACTGATGTTTGAATCTTGATATGATCATCCGTCGACTTTCAGATCATCCGTCGATGACTTAATTGATCATCTGTCGACTGCTATGTTAAACATCCGTTGATAGTCATTTGATCATCCGTCGACGCTTTGTTAATCATCCGTTGGTAGCTATTTTGGCACTTGACTTCATTTCACTTATACAGAATTACAAGACATTGCTTATGTACAGTTAATCAACCTATTCTGCATATCTAGTTAAAGTCAACATGACTTATATGCTGCTACAGATTCTATACAAAGGTGCATACAACACTGTGCTACAAACTTATTATTACATAAGCTACTCACTCGATGGATAATAAGTTAATCATCCGTCGGGACTGTAATGAGTTATCCGTCGGGACTATAATTCTTATCCGTCGAGTGCTACATTAGTTCACTAAGTAGAATCTACTTAGATGTTTTGTTTAGTTAATCATCAAGTACACAACATATTCACAACAATCTCCCCCAATTTATGTCTACTGGAATTGTAGCCATAAATTAAGAGATACTTGATGATAACAAAACATCCTAAACATATATCTTTAAAGATAAGTAGATAAAACTGAAAGTGCTTCAATTTAAACAAAAATGTACAAGGTTTGGCTCACAGTCAGTTCAAGATGCTCCTCTAGCCTGAGCAGATTTTTCTAGTTTCTTGAAGGTCTGGATCTTCTTCCAAGCTTTCTGTTGTTTTCTTCAATTTGATTCTGGAGCTGTCTGTGGAATTCCAATTCATCAGATTCTGAGAGATCTAACATTTCTTGCATTTCCAAGAGAGTCTCATTGCTAGAGATACTCAATTGGTCTTCTAATCTGAAGAATCTTCTCACACCCTTGTCATCCATGAATTCCATCAGCCAGTAGGGCCTTAGATGAACTCTTCTCCCTGTGTATGGGATGATAAGAGTTTTGGGTAGTGCATCTTTGGCTCTAACACTCCTTAGCTCTTCAATCTTCTTCAATACTAATCTTCTTGTAGTTACATTGAACCCAAAGTTTTTCTTGAAGGATGAATAGACTTTGATCAACACAGCTTGGCTTTCTTGAAGTATCCTGTGGAGAGGCCACTGAATCTCCCTTCCTCCTTTGTACTTGAACACCAACCTTTCAGGTAGGTTTCTGTATGCATCAATTGCCCTTACCTCATCCAGCTCCTCCAGATAAAGGTTTAGGTCTGAGAATTCTTTGATGTCACACAAGTACAAGTAGTCTCTCCTGTTGATCTTGGGTTGAGCTTTGACTACTGACTTAGATTTGAGAGGTGACAACTTCACTTTCTTGACTGCCCTTGATTTTGTCCTTCTTGGCTTAGTAAGAATTGGCAAGTTGAAGTCAGGAATTGGTAATTTATCCCACTCTATTGGC